>NC_033802.1:61738952-61742559 GCF_001876935.1 Asparagus officinalis
CTCGGCCTTGACCGAGTCACCTTCTGGTGATCTGGCTTTGGGCCGAACCACTGGTTCGGCGGAGTCGTTTTGATGTGACTCGGCCGCCAACGGCTTTTATTAGTTTTTCGGGTTTTGACTTGTTCCGTCGTTACACATATTTCGTCGTTTCGTTGACTTATACGTTATTTTGGTGGCTGATGAGCGTGCGGGCCACTTGGTGGTGGCTGGTGAGCACGTGGGACACTTGGTTCGCCGATTTAGTGGCTGGTGAGCGTGCGGGCCACTTGGAGGTGACCGGTGAGTGCACATGCTATTCGGTTCACCGTTTTGCTTCATGTGTTTATCGGTATCGGATAATCCTCTTAGACTTAGATAATAGCGTTCATCACCTTCTCTCTGTCTCGAGCTGTGTGTGGATACCTATAGGCATTTTTAGACGCCTACACTATCCTTTCTTCTAAACTAAAGGTTCCCAGATTCAAAACACCACCAAGGAAATTTTGTGAATATGATATAAATTAGGCATAAATATGATGGTATTATATTATGGATACGGCTATAACAAACCTATATATCATGCATGTTTTAACCTTCAGCATTTGTAGCATGAATTCGTGCGGGTAGGGCATTTAAAAGGCACAATAACTTATAAGGTGAAATATCTTCAAATTAGATAAATTTATAATTATATGATTAATAATATTTCTTATGAAGAATTTGGTGCTGCATTTACAGATTAAATATAATTGTCAAACTGTCATTTATACAGTTACTTTTAACTTGCAAACCAAGATACATCTGTTATATGTATTCGATACGGGTACATTTTCTGCATCAAAAGTCTATGGTACAGGTAATTAGGTAATAACCAAAAAGACCATTGTAACCTCAAAAGAGAACACCCTCTCTATTATGTCGTTTATTTGAGATATATATATTTTTATTTTTTTTATTTTTTTAAAAATAATTAAATCAAAACATAATAAAAATGAACAGAGAGATCACTCTAAAAACTCCAAAAACGAAAGGTTCAAGTTGAACAGGTAATGGAAGATCTCACAAGTGAGTGCCGCTGTATAAACTTGTGAAAATTAGATTAATATGCAAAAACCTAGGAAAAGTTCAGCTATTACATATTTCTGATCTCATTTGCCCAAAGAAGGCTAGTTATGAACGTACAAACTTAAATTGAGTCCTCAAAATTTCAGCGACCATAATTCATACGGAATATTTTGAATAATCTCATCATTATGCAGATCAGAGATAACAATTAAATATCATGATTCAAGTAGCATTGGAAACTAGATAACATATGTCAAAATCATCCATTATTAGCAACAAACAATATAACTTTTAAACTAATCGCTACCAATTATCAGCCACGGAAACTTCATACAGTCATACCTCAGGGTGATATCGGATCCCTCCTTTCATGGGTCCACAGGCATTATCATGCTGAACCTGAAACCCAATAAAGGAAGCCAAACTCCCATCATCCTTATGCATAGTACACTCCACCTTAATCTCCCGAAAAGGGATCAAAAATAATTCGGCTAAAATTTCGGCTAGAGCCACTCATGCTGATAACGTGTTGTAATATACTAAAGAAATGAAACAAGAAACAAGAGACAAGAGAAGAAGAGAAATTGTAATTTTATTCATCTCTTCCATTTCCATACATCGTACAATTTATAGATACATGATGGAAGACAAAATGACATGAAGTTAATAGTCCACATACAAAGTAATGTCCACATACATTTTGTCTTTTAGATATCAACAAAATACCTTTTAGATTTTAACAAAATGTCTTTTAGATTTTAACAATAACAAAATAAATATAAGTTCTAGTTTTTTACCACCTAGTTCCAAGCTAAAACTTGGAATAATTTGATAGACTAGAACTCTTATTTTTGTATAGAAAAATAAAAAAGATGGGATAATTTTGTACAATTATCTCAATTCTAGTTTTGTTAGAGTTCTACTTGACTAACACTGTAAAATTTTATTTTAATTTTAGTTATATGCGACTAAAACCCTAAAAATTTATCCCACAGATTATCACAGTTCCAATTTTAAATTCTAAGTGACTAACCCCCCCTTAACAAAAAGGGTGTCCTATTTTCTCTTCGGCATACCAAAATGAGGTAGAGGAACAAACTTAAGTATGAAAAAAGCAATAAAAACATACCAAAATGAGGTAGAGGAACAAACTTAAGTATGAAAAAAGCAATAAAAAGATCATTCACATGCATATACTCAAAGAAATATACTACAGTTGGACTTAAGTATGAAAAAAGCAATAAAAAGATCATTCACATGCATATACTCAAAGAAATATACTACAGTTGGGTTAATAGTTTTTGATGATTGAGTAGATATAATAGGGCTTTTTCAATATTAGTCCACAAATCTTTTAACATTTAACCACGTGCATTGAACGTGCATAAAAACTAGTGCTATGACATATACAAATATTGTAAAGTAACTATAAAGTTTCTATGAAAGAGAAACTTTAATATGTAAAGAAAACTACAATAAAATAAACAGTAAAGAAAACAAATAACTCTGACACACACATTATCAACTCACCAATCACATTGGCTATCGTATCACATCCATAAAGTAATTAACTAAAATTATTATAGGCCAATATCAAATCTAGCTAGATAGTAAAGTTAACTATCTTTACAGTAATTCGTTATATGAAGACAAAAGAGTTGGAGAAAAAAACTAAGTTCGTTTGTCCCTTCAATGAAAAAAAGGCGTAGATGACAAAGTAAACAAAAGAGATTAATTTATACTTGCAACGTGCGACCTGTTTTTCCGTGCTCCTACTGTATGGATATATTTTTCTTCATTTTTAACTTTAGCATAGAACTTATCGTCACTTTGTATGTCACTATATGGAAGAATTCGCTATAGAGAAATATACAAAGACGTCGTGATTTTATCTTCTTATTTTATATTTTTCTTTTGAAAAAAAGGAATTTGCCATTTTTGTCTTTATTTGCATAAGTCTGTATCAAATAATAGTTTATGATATACTTGATTAATTCTACAGTAAAACATTTTTCTTGCTAGTATCTCTAAAACAAGCATTCTTGATTTTGGAGACAACGAAATAAAATTAATTTATAGCTAGAAAATCCAAGATCTTCAGATAATAATCATGTTATGAGTTCTGCTATCCTTGCACCACACAATTACGTGAGATGCTTATAATAGACCAAGAAGTTCAGGAAAAATATGCATGAGGGATAAGGAACTAAGAATGAAAAAAGTATAAAATTCTACTTGATAGTGTAAGCTTAGTATAAACGGCGCCCTTTTTAAGAAGAGATCCAGACCCTCCATTTGAGAGATAGCATGAAGGTAGTATCCGAAATTTAAAATATTAAAGAAAACTCTTTGCCCGTCAATGGCAGTGTGGTTTATTTCTCAACGCAATAATGTTCTCCTAATCATATCAAGGCTAATAATCAAATTATCCCTTCATCTTAACCGTAAAGCTAAAACGCTTAATGACCATTACTTAACCAATAGCAAATTCAAAAAATATGACTAACTCTCATGCATCCCGAATGGGTAGACAGTCATAAGCAATATAAACCGCACTTCAATC
>NC_033802.1:61742569-61755028 GCF_001876935.1 Asparagus officinalis
ACATTTATACAAGTTCATGGTTGTCATTGGAAATTCCCATGGTTGTGTCTTGCTAGTAGCTATCAAACTTAGCAATCTTGTTGCTGATAACTATGAAAATAAGTTTTTTAAAAGGAAAAAAAAAATCAAACTAGATATATATTTCACAAAACCCTTCTTATGTTTAATTGTTTTGAGATAACCACCTTAGCTATTTTAATAGATGCAAGAACCCCCCTTGACTTTGAGAGTTTTTCACATACGTTTTCGCTTTTAATTACGTAAAGTAACACCCCATGAAGTCTTACATGTAACCTGTCAAACATATGACTAAAAAAGAAGAAACTACTCCTCAACACTTAACAAATTACCCTTTAGTTCTTTTTTTATTATTTCCATTGTTTGGAGGTTCATTGAATGATATTTTCACCTTCATCATGTTTTTGGAACATGATAAATTAGCTTAATTTGAATGTGCTAATTTAGGGGGTTGGTTTGTGAAATTTACCCAAAGAACTATGGTACATGCCCATTTATGCCATGTATTATAGAGTTATAGCTCCTTATTAAGTTTATTCAATTTTGTTGGCATGCCTATATACACATCCAGATCTCCATGAGTCATGACGGCATGTTTTTGATGGAATTTGTAGAATACAACACTCTATACAAAGGAAACATTTATTGATAGAACACTTGAGAATACAACACTTGTTCTTACAAGAACACCTCACTTTCACACAACTCCTTTATTTTGGTGGACACTCACACAAGGCTACACTACACACTCAAGCTCTCAAGCTCACTTCTTGCTTGCTTGCCCAAATGAGAGCACAAGACCCCTATTTATAGTTGAGGGTTAGGAAGTGTGTAGAAAAGTTAATCCTAGCCATACATTACTAAGAAGTTTCTAGAAGAATAAATACTAACCATACATTTGTATCTTCCTAGAAACTTCATGGTAGATATTTTGTAGGATGTTACTAGAAAGAAGTTCTAGAAAGTTGTTCTAGAAAAATCTAAGTTGGTGAGGAATTCTAATACTCCCCCTCATCACCAACTTTCATTTCTCTCAAGTCCAAGCTTCTTCTTAAGCTTCAAAAATGTCTCTGTCTTTAGTGGCTTGGTGAAGATGTCAGCGATTTGGTCTTCAGACTTGCAATATGACAGCATCACAGTCTTCTTTTTAACTTGATGTCGGATGAAATGATATCTTGTCTCTATGTGTTTGCTTCGTCCATGTGCTACCGGATTTTTGGCAAGTGCAATAGCTGACTTTTTGTCGATAAGAATCTCTGTCAGTGCTTCTTGTTGGTGTTGCAATTCCTTCATCAGACTCCTAAGCCATATTGCTTGACACGCACATGTCGATGCTGCTATGTATTCTGCTTCGCAACTTGATAGAGCGACGACAGACTGCTTCTTTGATGACCATGAGAATGTTGCTGATCCGATATTGAACATGTAGCCAGATGTGCTCTTTCTTTCATCTAAATCTCCACCATAATCACTGTCGGTGTAGCCGACTAATCTTGAATCTGCATACTGTGTATAAAATAATCCTTGATCAATACTTCCTTGGACATACCTGAGAATTCTCTTGGTTGCCTTGAAATGCTCTTGCCTTGGCTCCTCCATGTATTTGCTCACCAGTCCTACCGCAAACACTATGTCGGGCCTAGTAATGGTTAGGTAGCGCAAGCTCCCGACTAAGCTCTTGTATAGAGTTTGATCAATAAAGCTTCCTGGTGATTCTCGCCTCAGCTTCACTCTGACTTCTGCAGGAGTTGTGACTGGATTGCAGTTGCTCATGTTGAACTTTTGAAGGATCTCCTTTGCATACTTCTTCCGAGAGATGAAGATTCCTTTCTCTGATTGTGATACTTCTACTCCAAGAAAGTATGACATTTCTCCAATGTCAGTCATCTCAAACTCCTTGATCATGTTCTTCTTGAACTCCTCGAATATTTTTGGATTATTGCCGGTGAAGATCATGTCATCCACGTAGAGACATACGAACATAATGTCTCCATCCTTCTTCTTGGTATAGAGAGAGTGCTCATACGGACTCTGTTGGAATCCGTTCTTCTGGAAGTATGCATCGATTCTGGCATTCCATGCTCTGGGTGCTTGCTTTAGTCCATACAATGCCTTCTTCAGCTTGTAGACCTTATCTTTTTGATTCTTCATCACATACCCAGGTGGTTGCTCGATGTAGACTTCTTCTTCTAGATAGCCATTAAGAAAGGCTGACTTCACATCCATCTGATAGATCTTCCACTGGTTCTGTGCTGCTAATGCGATAATGAGTCGAATGGTGTCGATCCTCACGACTGGTGCGAATACTTCTTCATAGTCAACTCCTTCTCGCTGACTATAGCCTTTTGCAACAAGCCTGGCCTTGTACTTCTCAATTCCGCCATCTTGATTTGTCTTTGTCTTGTACACCCACTTTACACCAATTGGTTTATGACCTTCAAGTAAGGTAGTGAGCTCCCATGTGTCATTTCTCTTGATTGCCTCGATCTCGTCATCCATGGCTTTTCTCCACTTGTCTTATTGAGCAGCTTCTTCATAGCTGACCGAATCACATTCTGCAAACAAGCAGAATAGTGTGTAGTCATCCATCATCTCGACAGGCTCTGTATCGTCATACAGATCTCTTAGGCTTCTCATCCTCCTTGTTGCTCTCCCTGAAGAGCTTCCTTCACTTGAGCTGGATGGTGATGATGTCGGCGTCGATGTTGAGGTTGATGGAGCTGGACTATTTGGTGGACTTTGTTCTGGTCTTCCAACCTCCTGCAAGTCATCATCATTATCTTTAAAGAACATACCTTTAATGTTTTTGTCTTCATCGGTTCATTTCCAATAATCTTCTTCATCGAACTCCACATCTCTTGAAATGATCATTTTCTTTGTAATTGGATTGTAGAGCTTGTATGCTTTTGTCCTCCTCTCGTACCCAATGAATATGCATTTTTCTCCTCGATCGTCCAACTTCTTTCTTTTCTGCTCCGGGATGTGTGCATATGCAATACACCCAAACACCTTCAGGTGATTGACGCTTGGCTTGATGTTGCTCCACATCTCCAATGGTGTCTTGAACTTGACACTCTTCGTTGGACATCGGTTGAGAAGGTAAACTGCACAGTCTACGGCTTCAGCCCAGTAAGTCTTCGGCAGGTACTTGCTCTTCAACATGCTTCTGACCATATCAAGAATGGTACGATTCTTCCGCTCTGCTATGCCATTCTGCTGTGGTGTGTAGGCGGCAGTGAGTTGTTGAATTATCCCGTACTGCTTGTTGAAATTGTTGAATGCCTTTGAAGTGTATTCTCCACCTCGATCTGATCGGAGCACCTTGATGTGGTACCCACTTTGCTTTTCTACCATCTCCTTGAATTCTTTGAATTTCTTCCGAGCTTCAGATTTCTCCTTCAGGAAATAAACCCATGTTTTTCTGCTATAATCATCAATAAATGTGAGAAAATACATGTTTCCTCCAAGAGAGACGACTTCAAATGGTCCTGCAATATCTGTGTGGACCAATTGTAGCAGCTCTGTTGCTCTTCTTGACTTTTCAACTTCGAAACTTCTTCTATGTTGTTTGCCCTTCATACAGCCTTCACATAGCTGGTTCGGATGGTTGATTTGCGGCAATCCTTTCATCATTTTCTCCTTCCATAGAAGATTCAGACCACTGAAAGCGAGATGCCCGAATCGTAGATGCCAGAGCCAAGTCTCGTCTTTTATGATTGTCTTCAGGCACTTGACAGAGTCAGCATGAATATTTAAGGTAAACGGTCTATTTCTAGACATGTTCACCTTTGCAATAACTTTATTTTTATTTTTAATAGTGAGGGCAAGGTCTTTTAGATGTATATCATAGCCTCTTTCAAGGAGCTGGCCTAGGCTCAAAATATTATTTCGTAATGCTGGAACATAGTAGACATCAGAGATGTACCTGTTCTCACCCGTCTTTGTCTGGATCATTATATTACCCTTGCCTTTTACTAGAATCTTTGACTGATCTCCAAAAGTAACATCTCCTTGTACCGTCTCGTTCAGCTCGGTAAAGAACTCCTTGATGCCGCACATGTGGTTACTGGCACCTGAATCTAGATACCAGATATCTTTATTCTTGTTTTCGCTCTATTGGTATGTCAGCAGGACTGTTGAAGTGTCTGCCTTCTCCCTTTCTACAAAGTTACTTCTTTCTGCCACTTTATTTGATTTCTCCCAACATTCGTAGCTGAGATGACCGTATCTCTTACATTTGTAACACTGTGGTTGAGATCTGTCCTCATGGTAACTTCTTCCTTGTCCTCGTCCTCGTGTGCCACGACCTCGTCCTCGATTGAATGATCGTTCACGATCTCTATTTTGATCTTGATTTTCATGGCCTCCTTGGTACTGTCTCCTACGACCTTGCTGGAAGTTTGAGCCACCTCGAAAGGAGCCTCTGCCTCTGTAGCCTCCACGTCCTCTTCGACTATCTTCTTTGATAGTCATCTTACTCTGCAAGGCTTGCTCTAGATTCTCCGCTTGATTTGAACTAATGTTTATATCTTGTTCATAAGCTTGCAGAGAACCTTGCAGCTCATCAATCGATACTTCGGAAAGATCTTTAGACTCTTGTATTGCCGGAATAATATATTTGAATTTAGAGTCTAAAGTCCTAAGTATCTTCTCCATAATTCTTACATCATTAATTGCTTCTCCATTTCTCTTTATTTGATTAGTTATTGTTTGAACTCTACTAAAATAGTCTGATATTGATTCTGTAGCTTTCATCTTCAAATTTTCAAATTCAACTCTTAATGCTTGGAGGCGTACCTTTTTGGCTCTTTCCGCACCTTAATAGGATTTTTGTAAAATCTCTCATGCTTCTTTAGAGGACAGGGCGTTGGAAATCTTCTCAAACGCTGATTCATCTACGCCTTGGAATATTAGGAACAAAGCTTTTTTGTCTCTTTTTCTGACCTCCTTCAGCTCACTCTTCTGTGTGGCGGTGAGAGTTGCTTCTGCTGCAAGTGACTCTGGTTTAGTGTAGCCATTCTCCACGAGCTCCCACAAGTCTTGCGAGCCGAGCAAGACTTTCATCTGGATACTCCAATTATCATAATTGGTCTTCATCAGTTTTGGAATCTGTGGCTGGATCATATTCGCCATCTCGTACACGAGCACCTTCGATTGGCCCGGCTAGATCGAACCTTGCTCTGATACCACTTTGATGGAATTTGTAGAATACAACACTCTATACAAAGGAAACTTTTATTGATAGAACACTTGAGAATACAACACTTGTTCTTACAAGAACACCTCACTTTCACACAACTCTTTTATTTTGGTGGACACTCACACAAGGCTACACTACACACTCAAGCTCTCAAGCTCACTTCTTGCTTGCTTTCCCAAATGAGAGCACAAGACCCCTATTTATAGTTGTTTAAGAGGGTTAGGAAGTGTGTAGAAAAGTTAATCCTAGCCATACATTACTAAGAAGTTTCTAGAAGAATAAATACTAGCCATACACTTGTATCTTCCTAGAAACTTCATGGTAGATATTTTGTAGGATGTTACTAGAAAGAAGTTCTAGAAAGTTGTTCTAGAAAAATCTAAGTTGGTGAGGAGATATTTTGTAGGATGTTACTAGAAAGAAGTTCTAGAAAGTTGTTCTAGAAAAATCTAAGTTGGTGAGAAATTCTAATAGTTTTATCTGTCATGGTAATCTAGTGAGGATGTTCATGACAAATAAAATATAACAGAGATGATGATTAGCTATACCTTGCATCCGTAAATAATTGTATAACTGAATATATTATAGTTATTAAATAAATAAATAAACAAATATAACTTGAGACCCAATATATATAGCCTTACATGCGCATGATACCTAATAGAAGAACCCGTGGTTGAGACAAATCCAAATGCTTCATCCCTTTGGCAGTTCCAAAGACCCAACCTCCGCGCGGCATCAGACGCCGCTAACGATAAATAAATAAATATCAATTTACGATCAGAGGCACTTCTCGAACAAAATATATGTATTATAATTAGTTAAGTTGTAACATTAATATAACAGTATATTTATTCTAAACACTCCCCTGTCCATTTACTCTTGGGCCGGCCTCCCGAGCCTGGCCCACAAAAATGGACCCAATGTGCGGGTCCCACACAAAAGCGCGCAAAGAGACGTAGCGTGGATTTGGATCCTCTCCACTACAAAAAAATAGTGGAGAAATCACTGCTTTTAATCTTAATCGTTGATTATTTAGTAGGCGGTTATGATACAATCTAAATCTAACACTTACCATACCCCCGTGTATTGCACTCATTCCTAATTTACACTAAAAGAAAAAATCACAACCATTAATTAGATAATCAATGGCCGTGATTATGTAGTGGTCCCTCCACTGTTTTTTTTTTTGTAGTGGAGAGGATCCGAATCCACGTAGCGTGGCGTCGGAGAACAAATGAGTGAGTTTAAACGTTGGGTCTTGTCACAAAATCTCCCTAATCACTAGCTTATTTTCTTAATGATGCTGACCAATGAGACACGATCGAGCCTCTTCTTTATAGACAAATCCTGTGAGCCTCTTCTTTATAGACAAATCCTGTGAGAGTCCTATAGAAATTAATCACTCTCTTCTGATCATTCCCCCCTCTCCCCTATCTCTAGAGCTCTCCTCTTAGCTTCTCTCCCCATCTTTTGCCGTACACAAACCTAACCTTGCGCTCAAATTGATAAGCCTTGGCTGCAAACGTCGTTACCATTAATGTTAGCTTCAGGCCTTTCAATTCCTTAAAGAGCCAGTGATCGATTCACTTGAAAAACTTGTTCGCTTTTATTTTTGCTAACTCTAGCTCAATGAGGTGCAATGAGAAAGAAACCCTAAGCCTAGGGGCTCTCCTCTCGCAAGCCAATGACCCCCCTCCGGCTCCGAAATCACAACACAGCATGATAGACTCTCTATTTGGGAGCAAGGGGAGCCTGAAGGGTATCGAGTCCTCCTCGTGCTCCAAGAACCTCCTCCCTCCTCCTCCCTCTCCAACCGACCCCGCATCAGAATCCAATGTCGACATCGCCCCCTCCGACCCCGATCTCACCACCGCTACGACCACCACTCTCCTTCAAAGCCTAAAATTTGATATTGATCTCGACGTCGAGGTCCAGTCCCCTGTCGACAACTCCATATGGGACTCCTTCTTGGCCGATCAACTCGACCCCTCTACCGACTTCATGCTCATCTCCTCGCCTAGGAGAGACTACATGATGATCTCTTCCCCTCGGAGAGACTACATGATCTCCTCCCCCAAGAGAGATAACATGATCTCATCGCCAAAGAGAGAATACATGGTCATAACCTCCCCAAAGAGAACCAACATGAGCATGAACACGTCAATAAATAGCTACAGCTGTGGATATGCCTATGGAGCTCAACAAGCCTATGGGAACCCTAACCCTAACACCACTACTAATACTTCTTCCTACACCACTAAAGGGAAGTCTCAAAGCCCTCTTCACAAGGTGTTCAACAACTCTAGGGCGTACAACTCATCGTCTTCCGCGGGTTATGAGGCGTTGTTGGATGAATACGGAATGTACTCGAACTTGAAGGACGGGAGCACGACGGAGGTTTATGAGGAGGCGGTTGGGGGGATGACGGCGACGTTGTTGGAGTGTTTGGGGATGCCGAGCTTGAATGCGAGGTATGGGGAGAGTAGCGAAGGGGATCATCAAGGGTATGTCAATGGAATTGGGATCGGTAGTAGTGTCGATGGAGGAGGAGGAGGGTTGATGGGGCTTAATGAGGGTAGTTTGGGCAGTTGCAAGTCGGAGACTGGGGAGCATGGACTGCTGGGGCCAATGACTACTTGTGATCAGACCGAGCAAGTGAGTCTCTCTTCCAAGATCTCCTAAAAGAGTAAACAGTTTTGACTGGTTATATCGATCTGCGTTGGGATGACACAAATTCAAATCATATATTATTAATTATCTGAATATATGGATGATCTGAATTATAGTAGATTAGATGAATACCATGTCAGTCACATATTACCCAAAATCATGTATTACTATTTTACTAAAATCGTGCACAAATGTTGCAACTTAGTATTCTTATGACCAACAAATTAATTACATATAGTGTCATGCTGATTCCGAGTTAATCTAGATTAACTTTTCATACCAATCCCTTATATTTTTAGCTGAAATTTTTGAATATTGTCGTCTGTCAAAAAAGAATATATTTTAGCATATTCTGCATTATTCATGAGAAGCACCACACGGACATGATATGAGCAGGTTTATAATGTTTTAAACAAATAAAAGGTATTTGGGTGTGATCAAAGTAGATATTGACAAAGTTGGAGGTAGGCCGGTTTTGTCAAAATAAAGTTAACGTACGTATATTTAGTTTCTCCTGTCTTAATTACCATAAAAGGAATTCTGGGGTTTAGCCTGAAAAAGTAAATATTCAACAAATAGGCATATAGAGGAGGTATATTAATTATGCGTGTGTATATATATATCCTTTTGTAATTGCGACTATAATATTTAATAACCAGTCTAAGAAATTTTAGGTATATATGTTTATATGCATGTATATTTACGTGTGTGCATGTCTGCATGCGCTTGCATGGAAATGACCTCATCCTAATATTATGCATAATTAATTTCAAAGAATTAATTATTCAGCAATTACTCTAACATCTATCCAAGTGTTGATTATGACTACCAAACTTCAGCGATAAGATCAAGATGCTGATGATTTAATCCACTTCATACAATTTTTTCCTACAATTTACAGAGCACCGATTATCCATTTCGTTTGGGGATTTAAATGTTGTCCATGTTAGCTAGATAGACAGTGAAGAATATTCTTCAATCACAATTGATTACATTTAGTAGTTATTAAATTTTGTTTCAGTAAATTAAAAAAATGTAAAACGTCGAGTCCAGCTTTTTTTTATGCGAGAATGAGATCAGTTCAAGTATAAAGTACGATTGTATTAATTAATATTCAAATGATTGTGATTCATTACAAATATAACTATTTGCAGGAACAGGACAACGGCCTGCACCTAAGCTTCCACCTCCTCCATGCCCGCCTGCCGCCGCCCAGTCAGTTCGCCAATGCGGAGACTAGCGGCTCTGCGGCCCGCCGCGTTCCCTCCACCATCTCGCACCCGCCCACCGTCTCCCCCCTCGCGTCGCTGACTCGTATGCCAGCGCGTCGCCTCCCCCCCCATTACTTTGCTTGCACCGCCCCTCCCTTCCGCCCCCGCCCTCCTCTCCCCCCACCCTTCTCCCTCCCACCCCTACCACTATTCCGACCCGCATCCCTTGCACCACCTCAAAATTCTACCAAATCCTCTACCAGCGCCCTGGCCCCTACCGTGAAATTCGCCCACCCCACTTCACCGCCTAACCAGCGCCATTTCTGGCGCTTCGCACGCGCCGCAGGGCCCACATCCACGTCATCGCACCCTCGACATTCTGCCATCGGCTACCCAGTGCGGCCGGCCATTCTGGCAGGCCCTGGCGCGCCCGTCCCCGGTAGGCCTCCTTCGTTCGACGGATACACCGCCGCACGCATGCGCCCTACCCGGCCCGCGGGTTGCTGCAGAGAGCCACCGGACCGATCACCTCGCTGAGCTGCGCACAGCTCGTTGATGCCGGTTCGCCGTTCGCAGTCACCCCGTCCGTAGGCCGGATAGTCTGAGTCCGCACCTCCCGGGCTCGCCATATAGCTACACCGACACGCGGGATGCAGCGCGGCTGCGCGCCTGTTCAACTCGCGTCAACCGCGCTCCACCGTGTCCCCGGACCCCACCTCGGTAAGTAACATACGGATTGGGATCATATACTAATAAGAAGCTCCTAAAATCTCCTAATAGGGAGATCCCACCCTTTCATTTTCATTATGACCTTTCATTTTACCATCCATAATTGTGGGGCCCCCTCCCAACTCTTCACAATTCTTATTAGGAAATATTAGTATTAGTAGAGGATCCCAACTTGTAACATACATACACTCGTTGGATGAAATATATGGATAATTCCAAAACAACATTTAACATAAAATTTTAAAATAAAATCATTAAATGCTTACGTACTTAATTTCGAATTTTGCTAATACGCACTAACCATATTATTATTATTATTATTATTATTTATTTATTTATACTCTGGAGCTAGATGCCATTATGTGGCTAGAAATTTTAAGATCGTATTAATCATATATTTATAGCTAATTTAACACACTTCTACTACTTATAATAAAAAAAACCTTTTAACATTTGACATATTTGGTGCAGTTTCCTAAATCCAAATTATTTGTCACAGGCAACCTCCTAGCAATGATAAGAGATCAGGCCCCCAACATAGTAACCTTAGTGGAACAAGAGGCCAGCCACAACGGCCCGCACTTTTTGGGCCGGTTTTTGGAGGCCCTACACTACTACTCAGCCATCTTCGACTCCCTGGACGCGACTTTCCCTCCCGACTCCGCTGCTCGGGCCAAGCTCGAGCAATACATTTTCCAGCCCGAGATCCGCAACATTGTGGCTTGTGAAGGCCCGGCCCGATTCGAGCGGCATGAGAGACTCGAAAAATGGAGGAAGATAATGGAGGGAAAGGGTTTTAAAGGGGTGGACTTGAGCCCAAACGCTGTGGCCCAATCCAAGATTCTGTTGGGCCTTTACTCTTGTGATGGGTACAGGCTCACTGAGGATCAAGGTTGCTTGTTGTTGGGTTGGCAGGATCGGCCCATTATAGCCGCCTCCGCCTGGCGGTGTTGACGTCATCGTCACGTCGATAATTAGTGGCAGGATCGGCCCATTATAGCCGCCTCCGCCTGGCGGTGTTGACGTCATCGTCACGTCGATAATTAGGATAAAAGGTAAATGGCAGGTAACTTACTCATCTATATCTTCAGTAGCACTTATTATCTTTCACTTGCTTTATTAGCAGCTGATAAATACTACTGAGGATATAGACGAGGAAGATTATCTGTAGTTTAAATCTTTTAAGTATTTGATTGATGTTATGAGTTTTTTTTTTTTCTTTCCTCTTGGTGTACTTGATGCTTGTTAGTGTTCGTTGTGTTGTTGATATAGCTGGATATGGGAGGACAAGATTGGGATTAAAGGTGGGATTATGTCTCTTGTGGTATAAATAAATGTAGATGTGTGTAGTAGTAGTATATCCGTAACTATAAGCCTGTCTAATGCATTTATTTTTTGTAGTTAAATTGGAGAAAATGTAATAGATGTTGTTGGTGTATTGATGTATGATGTGATTTATATGATGTATACATGCAATTTGAGCTACTGCTATTAAGTTTTAACTTGTTTTCTTCTATGTTTGTTTCACTAAATTCTGGTTTAAATTAATATTCTGTTGGGCCTTTACTCTTGTGATGGGTACAGGCTCACTGAGGATCAAGGTTGCTTGTTGTTGGGTTGGCAGGATCGGCCCATTATAGCCGCCTCCGCCTGGCGGTGTTGACGTCATCGTCACGTCGATAATTAGAATAAAAGGTAAATGGCAGGTAACTTACTCATCTATATCTTCAGTAGCACTTATTATTTTTCACTTGCTTTATTAGCAGCTGATAAATACTACTGAGGATGTAGACGAGGAAGATTATCTGTAGTTTAAATCTTTTAAGTATTTGATTGATGTTATGAGTTTTTTTTTTTCTTTCCTCTTGGTGTACTTGATGCTTGTTAGTGTTCGTTGTGTTGTTGATATAGCTGGATATGGGAGGACAAGATTGGGATTAAAGGTGGGATTATGTCTCTTGTGGTATAAATAAATGTAGATGTGTGTAGTAGTAGTATATCCGTAACTATAAGCCTGTCTAATGCATTTATTTTTTGTAGTTAAATTGGAGAAAATGTAATAGATGTTGTTGGTGTATTGATGTATGATGTGATTTATATGATGTATACATGCAATTTGAGCTACTGCTATTAAGTTTTAACTTGTTTTCTTCTATGTTTGTTTCACTAAATTCTGGTTTAAATTAATATTCTGGTCAACAGTTCTATGAATTGTAAATGATTTTAGGTAGAAACGAAAAATTTTGATTACTAGAAGTCTAACATTAATTAGTTGTGGTGTATTACTCACGTACGTTTGCAGAAGTAAAAATAATTCAACCATCTTCGACGCTAACGTGCCTCCTTGTTATCGTAGCATTTGCTTTCCCACGTACTCATTGTAATTGGACACTCCCACACGTACTTTTGTCTGATGCCTTACTTTGATGATTTTTTTTATGTCCGCTCACGTTTGATGCGAAAGCAATCACATCGCTGATATTCTTCATGAATTTTTTTTTCTCTCCTTTGGAGTCTAAGGGTGTGTTCGGTAAAATGAACAGAACTAGGTTAAGATTAGTGCTAGCCTAGTTTTATACTAAACTAATTTTTTTGGACCAAACCCTCTCTGATCTAAAAGAAAACTGG
>NC_033802.1:61756028-61757856 GCF_001876935.1 Asparagus officinalis
CATCTACCTAAGGGTAAGAAAGCTATTGGTTGCAAGTGGGTATATGCGAAGAAGGAGGGATCTTCTATTAGGGACATTCGGTTCAAAGCCAGATTAGTTGCCAATGGATATGCACAGCTTGAGGGCATTGATTACAACGAGGTATTTTCACCCGTTGTGAAACATTCGTCGATTCGGATTTTATTGGCGTTGGTGGCACAGTTGGATTTGGATTTGGTCCAGATGGATGTGAAGACAGCCTTTCTACACGGTGATTTAGATGAGGAGATCTACATGACACAACCACATGGTTTCAAAGCTGCAGGAAAGGAAAATTTGGTTTGTAAGCTGAAGAAGTCTCTTTATGGTTTGAAGCAGTCACCAAGACAGTGGTATAAGAGATTCGACGGCTTTATGATTGGCCGAGGGTACACGAGGAGCCCATATGACCCATGTGTTTATATGCACAAGCTACAGGATGGTGAGCTCATATATTTGCTTTTATATGTTGATGATATGCTTATTGCTTCCAGGAATTCTTCAGCTATTCGAAAGCTGAAAGAGGAGTTATCATCCGAGTTTGAGATGAAGGATCTTGGAGAGGCAAAGAAGATATTGGGTATGGAGATCGAGCGAGACAGGGTGAAGGGGAAATTGAAGCTTACACAGAAGAGCTACTTGCAGAAGATGTTGAAGAAATTCAGCTTTGATGGCAATGCAAAAGCAGTTAGCACACCATTGGCTCCCCACTTCAAGCTTTCAGCGTTGATGTCACCTGTTTCAGTTGAGGACAGAGATTATATGTCGAAGGTCCCATATGCCAGTGCAGTAGGTAGCTTGATGTATGCGATGGTGTGTACGAGGCCAGATTTGTCACAGGCCGTGAGCATGGTATCGAGATACATGCATGACCCCGGGAAGGGTCACTGGGAGGCCGTGAAGTGGATTCTACGGTATGTTCGAGGCACCGTGGATGTTGGTTTAGTATTTCAGAAGGATGAGAAGGATGGGCAGGCTTGTATTGGATATGTGGATTCAGACTATGCTGGAGATCTTGACAAACGCCGGTCTACGTCAGGTTATGCTTTTACATTGGCAGGTGCACCTGTATGTTGGCGTTGCACGCTTCAGTCCACAGTGGCTCTCTCTACTACAGAGGCAGAGTATATGGCAGTTACTGAAGCTATTAAGGAGGCTTTATGGTTGCGTGGATTATTGGAGGACTTGGGGATTGCACAGGAGACTATTCGGATATATTGTGATAGTATGTCGGCTATCTATTTGGCAAAGAACCAGGTTTATCATGCGCGCACAAAGCACATCGATGTCAGATTCCACTTTGTACGGGACGTCTTGAATGATGGAGATGTCATATTGGAGAAGGTCCACACAAATGACAACCCTGCAGATATGTTGACCAAAGTTGTTTCAGGAGTGAAATTTGGTCATTGTTTGAAGTTGTTGAACATCCTTCAGTGCTGAGGCCGTTGGCGGCCATTTGGGTGAACTACGTTCGGCTTGATTCCTTGGGCAAGAGGATACGTAGGCAGTCTTTAGATGCAGCCGGTTTGATCAGTTGATCAAGATGGGGGGAGATCGTGTTTCAGCTCGAGTATTGTTCCTGGACCTGTTGAGGAACTATTGGATGGTTTGGTGTCGGCTCAGTTTTGGTGGAAACATTCGCCGAGGTGAAGAATTGAAGAATTACAGAAAATCAGAAAATTCAGCAGAGAGTTTGGCGGTCGACCGGCGCGGTCGACCGCAAACGTGCACCAAACCGACTGGGAATCGGAGTGTGTGGCGGTCGACCGGCGCGGTCGACCGTGGATGACTGTAAGCGTTTTTACTC
>NC_033802.1:61757994-61758252 GCF_001876935.1 Asparagus officinalis
AAGGACGAATTTGAGCAGCCTTTGAGAGAGGATTGTTGCATCCAATTGTGGGAGAGCTTTGAGAGATCAAGTGTTTTGTTTAGGGTTTGGTCTGAGAGATTTGTAATCCTATTTGTATTCCCTTGATTTCTAGTAGTAAAATCTCCCCCCCTCTCTTGCCCCGTGGATGTAGGCAACTTGCCGAACCACGTAAATCGTTTGTTCTTGCTGTGATTGTGTTTTTGCTTATTGGTTGTGGTTTATCTCGAGTTATTATTC
>NC_033802.1:61759088-61786696 GCF_001876935.1 Asparagus officinalis
CGCATCTTGATGCTGGTATGCGGGGAGGACTTCCGCAGTTTGATTTGAAGAGACCGTCGATTTGTAGTCTCTTTCTGTTGAAGCGTTGCAAAGATCGTCATTTTGTAATCTTTGCTTTAGCTCTCTGATATGTGAGAGTCGTCAGATTGTAACTCCCGATGTTGATTATGAAGGCTGTTTGATTAGAGCTTCCATCAGTTGTCGTGAAGGTCGTCAGATTGTAACCTTTAGCGATCTACGTGAAAGTCTTCAAATTGTAACCTTCTGGAAGTCGTCAGAGTGTAACTTCCATCATCGGTGTTTTGATGGGGATCAGCTAACTTCCATCATCGGTGTTTGATGGGGATCAGCTATCTATTGTGATTTTTAGACAGCCTACAGAACCCCCTCCAAAGTTTTCGAAAGTTCGCGGTTGACTGGGACGAGTTTTCGGAATACTTTGGATCTCAACTCTGATCTTGGAGCTGTTGATTCCTTGTGGTAAAGGATTTGCTTGCATGTTGAATTTGGAACACGGGTGTGACCTCGGCGTTCGGTTTTTGCATCGCGGGTCTGACCTCAACGTTTTGACTTAAGACATGAAAGTGGCTTCCGTGCATTTTTGACTAAGTCTTTGAGACTTGTCTTTGGCTCATCTGTTTTAAGTCTCGGCTCCTTGAGACATGGAAGTGGCTTCCGTGCATTTTTGACTAAGTCTTTGAGACTTGTCTTTGGCTCATCTGTTTTAAGTCTCGGCTCACATCCATTAAGCTGATGGTCCTGCAAACGTGCATAGGATTTTTGGCAAACCCTCAGCCATCAACGGATTTGATAAGCCTTTACCGACTACCGTTTGAGTCGGGCTAGCATGTGGATTGTCTAAGTCCGTTCCACATGTAACGTTGTGCTAAGAGAATGAACCCTCTTAGACTTGATGCTATGATTTTGAATACATAGACTTTGTCATTTTCACGGGAAACGACTAACCGGCAACGCGTGTTAGGCGTAGGCTTATCTCTAATTAGGGATCGAGATAAAGTCCCCCATGCGTGTAAGGCATGGATTTCGGTGTTATTAATAACAACCTGCCACGATGTTGAATACGTGGACTTTGTCGTTATTTCTTCCTGTGTTACTTGAAACACTGAAAGAAAGTTGGAAGCGCCAGAGGTGTAATATTAACTTGGCATGAATTTTCACTTAGAGTGAAATTCAGAAATTTTCTTTATTATCACTAGGATAATTCCAGAAAATCTTTAATCCGTTGGGGATTTTATAATGACAACTTGCTATTCTTGTTGAAAAATGATTAACAAGTTCATTGGGGGGTTTGACTGTTAGAGGTGTGATGTTAACCTAACAGTATTTTTATGGACCTATCGCTCCGTTGACGAGAGTCGATAAGTGGAAAGTGTTGCGATCGGAGCAACTTTGAGGACCTATCGCTCTGTTGACGAGAGTCGATAAGTTGATTTTGTCAGAGGTGTGTGATATTAACGTGACAGGAAGATGTTGCGATCGGAGCAACTTTGAGGACCTTGTCAGAGGTTTAGTGTTAACGTGACGAGAGTTTGTGTTGCGATTGGAGCAACTTTGTGGACTTATCATCCTATTGATGAGGATTGATAAGTGGGTTTTGTCAGAGGTTTAGTGTTAACGTGACAGGATTTGTGTTGCGATGGGAGCAACTTTGTGGACTTATCATCCTATTGATGAGGATTGATAAGTGGGTTTTGTCAGAGGTTTAGTGTTAACGTGACAGGATTTGTGTTGCGATGGGAGCAACTTTGTGGACTTATCATCCTATTAAAGAGGATTGATAAGTGGGTTTGTCAGAGGTTTAATGTTAACGTGACAGGATTTGTGTTGCGATGGGAGCAACTTTGTGGACTTATCATCCTATTAAAGAGGATTGATAACTGGGTTTGTCAATTGTGTTGCGATCGGAGCAACTTTGTGGACTTATCATCCTATTGACGAGGATTGATAAGTTGATTTTTGTCAGAGGTGTGATATTAACGTGACAGGAAGATGTTGCGATCAGGGTAACTTTGTGGACTTATCATCCTATTGATGAGGATTGATAAGTGGGTTTTGTCAGAGGTTTAGTGTTAACGTGACGGAAATTTGTTGCGATCGGAGCAACTTTGTGGACTTATCATCCTATTGATAAGGATTGATAAGTGGGTTTTGTCAGAGGTTTAGTGTTAACGTGATAGGATTTGTGTTGCGATTGGAGCAACTTTGTGGACTTATCATCCTATTGACGAGGATTGATAAGTGGATTGTTGTCAGAGGTATATTGTTAACGTGATAGGAATGTGTTGCGATTGGAGCAACTTTGTGGACTTATCATCCTATTGACGAGGATTGATAAGTGGATTGTTGTCAGAGGTATAATGTTAACGTGACAGGGATGTGTTCTTGTGACTTGCACAAGATTTTAGGAATTAGCGTCTTGCTGGGGAAACTTGCTAGGTGAGTTTATCATTAGGAACGATGAATTCTGATACCTGTGATTTGAACAAGATTTTGAAGACTTAGTGTCTTGCTGGGGAAGATTACGATTTGAGCAATTTTGAGGACCTATCATCCTATTGACGAGGATTGATAAGTTGATTTGTCAGAGGGATGGTGTTAACGATCGTCAGAAGTGTAATGTTAACTTGACGATGTGAAAGATTTGTTACTCTTAATCCTGTGGATTCCAAGTAACCAACCCCCAGTCTTGATTAAAACTTAGCAGGGGAATAAAAAGAGGTAGACAAGGCACATCACCTAGTGAGGCACTATCCATGAAGTCGGAATAGAGGCACATCACCTGGTAGGCCATTATCTGGTAAGTTTGACTATCAGAGGTAACTGTTAACGTGATAGTTTTGTGGACCCGCCATCTTACTTAAAGAGGATTGGTGGGGGAATTTGGAGGAAAAAGACTATCAGAGGTGACGGTTAACGTGGTAGTTTTGGTGGACCCGCCATCCTACTTGAAGAGGATTGGTGGGGGAATTTGAAGGAAAAGGACTATCAGAGGTGATCATTAACGTGATAGTTTTGGTGGACCCGCCATCCTATTGAGGAGGATTGGTGGGGGAATTTGGAGAAAAAGGACTATCAGAGGTGATCATTAACGTGATAGTTGTTGGACCTGACGTGATAGTTTTGGTGGACCCGCCATCCTATTGAGGAGGATTGGTGGGGGAATTTGGAGAAACTAGACTATCAGAGGTAACTGTTAACGTGATAGTTCTTTTGTTAGACTTCGTGGTTGACGGAGGTGTTCTATTGAACATGACAACTCAGAAAATTTATTGCTCATAATCGAATGAACTACAAATAAACCAACCCCCAGTCTTGATGACAACTCAGAAAATTTATTACTTATAATCCAATGGACTACAAATAAACCAACCCCCAGTCTTGAACAAGTGCAGGGGGGAAGGGAATAGACATGGCACATTGCCTAGTGAGCCACTGTCTAACGAGTTTGACTATCAGAGGTAATTGTTAACGTGATAGTTGTTGGACACGTCATCCTATTAGAGAGGATTGGCTTCAGCGGCCGTAGTATCTTCTTCTTCTGACTGAAAAGATTGGGCTTGGTCCGATTGCTCAGGAGAAGATTGGGCTTGGTCCGATTGCTCAGGAGAATCCTGCCTACTTTGTTCTTCAGCTTTGATCCTGGCAATAATCTTTTGAGCCTGTTCGCCTTGAGAGATTAGTTGTCTCCAAGAACGACATTCTGCAACTCCGATTCGGGCTAGGAGGTTGGTCTGCAAGTTGTGCCGACAGGTCTCTACTAAGGTAGACTGTGTCATACCTGACGAACACCGGAGAGCCATGGTTCGGAACCTCTTGACGAAGGCTTTGACAGACTCCCTCTTCTTCTGCTTAGTGGCGAGAAGGGTATGGATGGAGACTTCTGTATCCTCTTCAAAGAATCTTGACAGGAAGAGTCTCTCTAGATCCGCCCACTTTTGGATACATCCGGCAGGCAATTTTCTGAACCATTCAAAGGCAACTCCCTTGAGGGTGCCAATGAACAATTGAGCCAGTATGGCGTGCCAATGAATAATCGAGCCAGTGTGGCGTCGTTTGATATCACATTCCCAGTCTGTGACTTGAAGTGATAGATATGTTGGTTTGGTGATCCCGTGCCGTCAAAAGTTTGTAGCGTCGGGACCTCGAATTTTGGAGGATAAGGGGCTGCATCCCATTCGGCAGGATAGGGTCTGACAACTCCCTCTTCTTGGAGCTCGCTTCTGTTGGCCATGGCATTGAGACGGGCTTCCAATTCTTCCATTTTGATCGATTGAGGATTCTGCTCATTCTCGGTCTCTCTTCCTTCATCAGAGGAAGATTCCAGGTTGTGGGCTTCTTGGTCAGAAGCCGTGTCATCAACCATTTTTCCCTTCCCTTTGCCTGTGTGAGGTCGGGACGAAGACGTTCTTTCCCTTCGGGAAGATTCTTGCCTGAGTGGCGAATCTGTCTTCTGAGATTTGGCCTTGTCTGTGACAATTTGAGTCAACAGGGCCATGAGTTCATTGATGGCCTCTTGCTGAGATTTGAGCATGGCCTCCTGCTCATCAAGTCTCTTCGCGAGATCTTCATGGTTTCCCGTCATATAAGCGTAGCTCTCATGTTCAACAAAAGAGCTTGATGACTGGGACTCTGCAATGGCTGAGTGTTCATCATCGGAATTGGTTCCTCTGGCTAACCTCCGATAATTGACAGGGAGAATGGTTCCTGTTCGCGTCCGAGTGCGTTGGTAGACTCCTTCAAACTCGTTAGCGATTTCTCTGACGCTTGGAGAATGATCTGTCTCTGACTCGTCAGAACTAAGGGTTGATGATCTCCCTCTACCAACCATGTTAGAAGTGACTCCAAGGTATTCATCCTCTAAAGTCTTCTTCCTGTGAGGATGTCGTCGATTATTGAGCAAAACGACATTCGTCGGTCGGTTGAACATCGACAGCAATTCCCGCAAGTCAGAGACTTGGGATGAACCTCTCACGGAGCGTGAGGGTAAAGATGGAACCCCCTGTCCATTAAAGGATGAGACTGGCTCCTGGTGAACATGGATCTTGAGTCCACGTTGATCTTTTTGAACACGACGAATCGCATCGTGTTCTGAAGAAGAAACACGAGGGTCGTGTTCTGTTTTACTAACGCTAGACCGAAGTCTGCGTTTTGTTGATGAAACGCACCTTTGCCGGTTGCGTTTTTGTTGGTTAACGCAGTTTGTAAGTCTGCGTTTTGGATCTTGAACGCACTCCTGAGAGTTGCGTTTTGGTTCTGAAACGCACTCCTGAGAGTTGCGTTCTGCCAAATCAACGCAGTTTTGAAGGCTACGTTTTGATTGCACAACGCACCACTGAGGGCTGCGTTTGGCATAAACTGAGCCCACTCCTTTAGAGGTAGGGCTGCTCGAGTAATCTCGGCGACTAAAGGAGAGGGTTTCCTTTGGCATAGGAGCAACCTTTGGAGCTTTAGTCTCCTTGGCACCTCTCACAGAGCGTGAGGGTAGAGATGGAACCCCCTGTCCGTTAAAGGATGGGACTGGTTCTTGGTAAACATGAATTTTAAATCCATGTTGATCATTTTGAACACGACGAATCACATCGTGTTCCAAAGAAGGAACACGAGGGTCGTGTTTAGCTTGATTAACGCAAGACCAAAGTCTGCGTTTTGCTAGTGAAACGCAGTCCTGCGATCTGCGTTCGGATTCAGAAACGCACTCCTGAGAGTTGCGTTCAGTTTGTGAAACGCACTCCTGAGAGTTGCGTTTTGGTTCTGGGACGCACTCTTGAGAGTTGCGTTCAGCCAGATCAACGCAGGTTTGATGTCTGCGTTTAAATTTTGGAACGCACTCCTGAGAGTTGCGTTTTAGTTCTGAGACGTACTCCTGAGAGTTGCGTTCAGCCAGATCAACGCAGTTTTGAGGTCTGCGTTCTGATGTTGGAACGCGCCTCTGAAGGCTGCGTTCTATCTGGGAAACGCACCCCTGAGGGTTGCGTCTAGCTTGGCCTATGCAGAGCTCATATTGAGGCTCGCAAACGCGGAGTTCGCGTTGATTGGAGGATCGGCTCTGGAGTCGTGCCAAAGTCGAGACTTCTCCTTTAGGGAGGGGACTGTATGAACAGTGCAACCCCCATGGGAGATAGTCTTTAGATGAGTTGGCCACAACTGGAGCTTTAGTCTCCTCGGAAACTTTGTGGATCTTGCGCATAGCCTTGGGGCTAAAGGATCCGGAGGAGAGGGCCTTCTCAAACTTGGCTTGATCGAACTCGATGATCAGAGTTTCAACGGTCGTTCCAATGAGATGAACGTCGGATTGCGCCACCACTTCTTCGTCAGAAAAGTTGTTCCCCAGCGGAGTCGCCATCTTTTGTTTGTTGGAAATTTAAAGTAAAAAGACAATGAAAGAAAAATTGACTTGTATTCCTCTCAAAATCGATTACAATTTGGATTCCGATTACAAAAGAGAGGAGAATGAATTTGATTCTCCCCTTTGTTTAATTCTGGGTTCTTCACGGTGGCGATGAGATGCCTCCCTCGAATGCTCGCGTCGAGTTTGCTTCTCGTTGACGATCCGAACGTCTTGATTCACTGGAACGATGTCTTCTCCTCACGATTTGACGCTGTGGAGAACTTGCGTGGCAAGTTTGAAGATAACTCTTGACGAGTTGATAACTCTGAACGAGTTTTAGAAGAACTCGTAGAGTAAGTTTTGAACTCTGATCGAGTTGATAACTCTGACGAGTTTTAGAAGAACTTGCAGAGCAAGTTTTGAACTCTGATCGAGTTGATAACTCTGAACGAGTTTGAACTCTTGAAAAAGAGTTGATTTGAACCGAAAGTTCGGTTAATAAGCCAAGGAAGAAGCTCCTGTTGCTGGTCTCCAAAACTCCTTGTTGCTGCAGAACGCGGCAAGATGCTCGATCAAGGATCCCCAAAAAGTCAGCTCCCCCCCTCCAAAAAAGAGGATCCGAACTCAGTTGAGTTTTGAGGTATTTATAGGGGGTTAAGGGTATAACCGCCCCCTACAAATAAACCAACCCCCAGTCTTGAACAAGTGCAGGGGGGAAGGGTAGACGTGACACATTGCCTAGTGAGCCACTGTCTAACGAGTTTGACTATCAGAGGTAATTGTTAACGTGATAGTTGTTGGACACGTCATCCTATTAGAGAGGATTGGCTTGGGAAAAGGGTAGACGTGACACATTGCCTAGTGAGCCACTGTCTAACGAGTTTGACTATCAGAGGTAATTGTTAACGTGATAGTTGTTGGACACGTCATCCTATTAGAGAGGATTGGCTTCAGCGGCCGGAGGACTGAGAAGATTGGGCTTGGTCCGATTGCTCAGGTGAAGGTTGGGCTTGGTCCGATTGCTCAGGTTGATCTTGCCTACTTTGTTCTTCAGCTTTGATCCTGGCAATAATCTTTTGAGCCTGTTCGCCTTGAGAGATTAGTTGTCTCCAAGAACGACATTCTGCAACTCCGATTCGGGCTAGGAGATCGGTTTGCAAATTGTGCCGACAGGTCTCCACTAGGGTAGACTGTGTCATACCTGACGAACACCGGAGAGCCATGGTTCGGAACCTCTTGACGAAGGCTTTGACGGACTCCCTCTTCTTCTGCTTAGTGGCGAGAAGGGTATGGATGGAGACTTCTGTATCCTCTTCAAAAAATCTTGACAGGAAGAGTCTCTCTAAATCTGCCCACCTTTGGATACATCCGGCAGGTAGCTTCCTGAACCATTCAAAGGCAACTCCCTTGAGGGTGCCAATGAACAATCGAGTCAGTATGGTGAAATGATAGATATGTTGGTTCGGTGATCCCGTGCCGTCAAAAGTTTGTAGCGTCGGGACCTCAAATTTTGGAGGATAAGGAGATGCGTCCCATTCGGCAGGATAGGGTCTGACAACTCCCTCGTCTTAGAACTCGCTTCTGTTGGCCATGGCATTGAGGCGGGCTTCCAATTCTTCCATTTTGACAGACTGGGGATTCTGTTCGTTCTCAGTCTCTCTTCCTTCATCAGAAGAAGATTCCAGGTTGTGGGCTTCTTGGTCAGAAGCCGTGTCATCAACCACTTTTCCCTTCCCTTTGCTTGTGTGAGGTCGGGATGAAGACGTTTTTCCTCTCCGGGAGGATTCTTGCCTGGGTGGCGAATATGTCTTCTGAGATTTGGCCTTGTTTGCGACGATTTGAGTCAACAGGGCCATGAGTTCATTGATGGCCTCTTGTTGAGATTTGAGCATGGCGTCTTGCTCAGCAACCCTCTTTGAAAGATCTTCAGAATGTTCTGCCATGTGGGTGAAGCTCTCATGCCCAATGAAAGAGCTTGATGATTGGGACTCCGCAATGGCTGAGTGTTCATCATCGGAATTAGTTCCTGTGGCTAACCTCCGATAGTTGACAGGAGGAATGGCTCCTGTTCGCGTCCGAGTGCGTTGGTAGATTCCTTCAAACTCGTTAGCGATTTCTCTGACGGTCAGTGAATGCCTTGTCTCAGAGTCATTGGAACTAGGACCTGAGGTTTTCCCTCTGCCGATCACATTGATAGTGACCTCGGGATATTCGGTCTCTGGAGACTTTTTCCTGTGAGAATGTCGTTGTTGGTTGGGCAATGCAACATGCATTAATTGGTCGAACACCAATTGTTTGGCCGCAAATGATCAACATTGACATCCCGAGAGGACCGTAGGAATCAGTCGTTCACATTGGAATGAACGAATGACTTGTTGCATCGGTCTTAATATGAACTCTCTCAAGTCTGTTGTAAGGACTAGAGAATTACTCACTGATCGTGAGGTTTGAACTGGAACCCCCAGTCCAGGATTGGACAGGACTGGCTCTTGGTGAACATGGATCTGGTTGAGATGCCTTGAATCTATGAACTTCTTATATCTGCCCCTCAACCTAGTCGCGCTACGCAGAAGTATGCGGGGTTCGGGGCAGCGGCCCGAAGCTCTACGATATACACCAGGTTCGGTATTGAATTTCGCCACCCGAACGCATGCCTAAGCTCCAGGTGTTGCTGGTGAAACACAGTCCCGAGATCTGCTTTTTGGTTCTGAAACGTATGCCTGAGAGTTGCGTTCATTTTGTGGAACGCGCCCCTGAGGGTTGCGCTCTGTACTTCTCCTCCATATAGTAAAATCTCCTCATCCTCTCTCCGTAGACGTAGGCAATTTGCCAAACCACAAAAAATCTCTGTTTTTATGATTGGTTTTGGTCGTTCTCATATGAATTGTGCTCGTATTGTTCTTCGTGTGTTGCTTACCGACTTGTTGTGGATTGAGTCTGCTTCCGCTGTACGCAACAAAAGTTACTTTAACTTATTCCAGACAATTTTTATACATACTAAATTCTATTTTTCTAAACTGAAAGATTTAAGGCATATGCATTTTTTGACCTTGGAACCTTCCTTCGGCATAGGAGCAACAATTGGAGCTTTAGTCTCCTTGGAGACTTTGTGGATCTTACGCATAGCCTTGGGGCTAAGGGATCCGGATGAGAGAGCCTCCTCAAACTTGGCTTGATCAAACTCAACCATGAGAGTTTCGACGGTTGTTCCAGTGAGATGAACGTCAGATTGCGCCACCACTTCTTCGTCAGAGAAGCTTGTCCCCAGCAGAGTCGCCATCTTTTGTTTGTGGAAAAATTTGCAATAAAAGAAACGTGAAGGAAAATTTGATTTGTATTCCTTTAATCTCAGTTACAATTGGATTTCCGATTACAAAAGAGAAGAGAATGAATTGTTTAATTTGACTGTTAGTTAAATATGTATTATGTGTTTAAGTTTAAGTTTATAACTCAAAGCATTAATATGCCACTATTCTATGTATTTGCAGCACCTATTTCTCTCCATTCGCAAGCTTCGTCTATTGTAAAGTTTAATGGGCTTAATTTTCATGAATGGAGTGAACAAATTCAGTTTCACCTAGGTGTTCTGGATCTTGATTCAGCACTCCTATATGACAAGCCCGCTGCTATTACTGATTCTAGCAATGATGATGAAAGGTTTTTTCATAATGCTTGGGAAAAATCAAATAGACTTAGCTTAATGTTCATGCGGATGACGATAGCAAACAACATTAAGTCCACAATTCCTAAGACTGATAAAGCAAAGGAATTTATGAAATTTGTGGAAGATATCTCGCAATCTGACTCTGCTGATAAGTCAATTGCAGGGACATTAATGGGTACGTTGACCACCATGAAGTTCGATGGTTCTCGTACCATGCATGAGCATGTCACTGAAATGACAAACACAGCAGCAATATTGAGATCTATGGGAATGGAATTGAGTGAAAGTTTCCTTGTGCAGTTTATCATAAACTCCTTGCCTTCTGAGTATGGTCCATTCCAAATAAACTACAATATTATAAAAGATAAGTGGAATGTGACTGAATTGCAAAGTATGCTCATTCAAGAGGAAGCAAGGCTTAAGAAACAAGGAATTCACTCAATTAATCTCATGGGTCATCAAGGAGCTGGAAAGAAACCAGGAAAAAATAATGGAAAGGGCAAGAAAAGAGCACTGAAAGATAATGTGTCGCCTGTCCAAGTTCACAAGAAGGAACGAAAGAACGATAAGTGTCATTTCTGCAAGAAGCCTGGACACTATCAGAAAGATTGCCTGAAACGTAAGGCATGGTTCGAAAAGAAAGGTAAACCTCTTGCTTTTGTATGTTTCGAATCAAACCTAACAGAAGTTCCTTATAATACTTGGTGGATTGATTCTGGTTCTACCACTCATGTTTCAAATACGATGCAGGGATTCCTTACGACCCAAACCATAAATCCAAATAAAAATTTCATCTTCATGGGTAATCGAGTCAAAGCTCCAGTTGAGGCAATTGGAACCTACCGCTTGTTTTTAGACACTGGACATCATTTAGATCTTTTTCAAACACTTTATGTACCTACTGTTTCTCACAATTTAGTTTCTTTGTCTAAACTTGATACCGTTGGTTACTCTTTTAAATTTGGAAGTGGATGTTTTAATTTGTTTAAGTATAATCATCTTATTGGTTCTGGTGTTCTCTCTGATGGTTTATACAAATTAAGACTTGATAATCTTTTTGCTGAATCTCTATTAACCTTGCATCATAATGTTAGAACTAAATGAAGTTTAGTGAATGAAAGTTCAGCTTATTTGTGGCATAAACGTTTGGGGCATATTTCCAAAGAAAGAATACAAAGATTGGTAAAGAATGAAATCCTTCCTAATTTGGATTTTACCGATCTTGGTATTTGTGTGGATTGTATTAAAGGAAAACATACAAATCATATAATTAAGAAAGCCGCCACAAGAAGCACACAGCTCCTTGAAATAATACACACCGATATATGTGGACCTTTTGATGTTCCATCCTTTAATAAAGAAAAATATTTTATCATATTTATTGATGATTTTTCACGTTATGAATATGTCTATTTGTTGCATGAAAAATCTCAATCAGTAAATGCCTTAGAGGTATTTATTAATGAGGTTGAAAGACAATTAGACAAAAAGGTGAAAATCATTAGATCTGATAGGGGTGGTGAATTTTATGGAAAATATAACGAAACGGGACAATGTCCTGGTCCATTTGCTAAATTTCTTGAAAAGCGTGGCATATTTGCTCAATACAATATGTCAGGTACACCGTAACAAAATGGTGTTGCAGAAAGGCGTAATCGTACACTAATGGACATGGTTAGGAGTATGTTGAGTTATTCCTCTTTACCCTTATCATTGTGGATGTATGCTTTAAAAACCGCAATGTATTTGTTAAACAGGGTTCCTAGTAAAGCAGTTTCAAAGACTTTTGAACTGTGGACAGGAAGGAAACCCAGTTTGAGACACCTTCATGTTTGGGGTTGTCCTGCGGAAATACGAATTTATAATCCACATGAAAAGAAACTGGACTCAAGAACAACCAGTGGTTTCTTCATTGGTTATCCAGAAAAATCTAAAGGGTATAGATTTTATTGTCCTAGCCATAGCACGAAAATTGTTGAAACTGGAAATGCCAGGTTCATTGAGAATGGTGACATTAGTGGGAGTATGGAACCACGTAAAGTGGAAATCCAAGAAGTTAAAATGAATGTTCCTTTGCCTTTAACTTCTTCTCAAATTGTTGTTCCTACAGTTGTTGAACAGTTTAACGACTTTCAAGAACAACAAATAAATGATCAAACACTCCATGAAGACGTTGTTACCAATGAACCTGCAATAGATATACCCTATGAAGAGGTAGCATTACGAAGGTCTCAAAGATAGAAAAAATCTGTTATTCCTGATGATTATGTGGTTTATCTACAAGAGTCAGAATTTCATCTTGGAATTGATGAAGATCCGGTTTTATTTTCACAGGCCATGAAAAGCCATAATTCTGATAAATGGTTTGATGCCATGAAAGATGAGTTGAAATCAATGGAGCATAATGAAGTTTGGGATCTTGTAGAATTGCCTAAAGGTTGTAAAAGAGTTGGGTGTAAATGGGTCTTTAAGACCAAACACGACTCAAATGGCAATATCGAACGATACAAGGCTAGACTCGTTGCCAAAGGTTTTACTCAGAAAGATGGCGTTGACTATAAAGAAACATTTGCTCCTGTTTTGAAAAAGAATTCATTAAGAATTATTATGGCTATGGTAGCTCATTATGATTTAGAGCTACATCAAATGGATGTGAAAACTGCCTTTCTAAATAGAAATTTAGATGAAGAAGTTTACATGGACCAACCCGAGGGTTTTTCAGTTGAAGGAAAGGAACACATGGTGTGTAAGCTTAAGAGGTCAATATACGGACTGAAACAAGCTTCCCGACAATGGTATCTTAAGTTTAATGATACTATTACATCTTTTGGATTTAAAGAAAACATCGTTGATCGATGTATATATCTAAAGATCAGTGGGAGCAAGTTTATATTTCTTATTCTGTATGTTGATGATATCTTACTTGCTGCTAATGATCTTGGCTTATTACACGAGACCAAGAGATTTCTCTCTAAGAACTTCGAAATGAAAGATATGGGTGAGACATCCTATGTGATAGGAATTGAAATATTCCATGACAGATCACAAGGATTGTTAGGGTTGTCTCAAAAATCATATATTAATAAAGTTCTAGAGAGGTTCAAGATGGATAAATGCTCTGCATCTGTAGTTCCAATTCAGAAAGGGGATAAATTTAGTCTTATGCAATGTCCAAAGAATGAATTGGAACATAAACAAATGGAACAAATTCCTTATGCATCCATCGTTGGGAGCTTGATGTATGCTCAGGTTTGTACAAGACCTGACATTAGTTTTGCTGTCGGAATGCTTGGTAGATATCAAAATAATCCAGGATTGGATCATTAGAAAGCTGCAAAGAAGGTATTGAGATACTTGCAAGGAACAAAGGATTATATGCTCACTTATAGGAGATCTGATCACCTTGAGGTGATTGGATATACAGATTCAGATTTTGCTGGATGTTTGGATACTAGAAAATCCACATTTGGCTATCTGTTTCTTCTAGCTGGAGGAGCGATCTCGTGGAAAAGTGCGAAGCAGTCTGTCATTGCTGCATCGACTATGGAGGCTGAGTTCGTGGCATGCTTTGAGGCCACTGTTCATGGATTATGGCTGCGGAATTTTTGCTTTGAGGCCATTGTTCATGGATTATGGCTGCGGAATTTTATTTCAGGACTTGGAGTTGTTGACAGTATTGCCAAGCCGCTGAAAATTTATTGCGATAATGCTGCAGCGGTCATCTTTTCTAAAAACGACAAGTATTCGAAGGGTGCTAAACATATGGAATTAAAATACTTTGCCGTTAAAGAAGAAGTTCAGAAACAAAGAGTGTCAATTGAGCATATTAGCACAAATCTTATGGTTGTGGATCCGTTAACAAAAGGATTGCCTCCAAAGGCATTTGGTGAACATGTTGAAAGAATGGGCATTATTGAAAACCATTACTAACTTTTATGTAAAGTTCATGCTCTTTATATATTTGACATTTTGAGCTCATCTAAATATTGTTTCTGATATTTTAATGCATCCTGTTTATTATTGTTAGTATATACATAAATGATTATGTGAATATTAACAGGACATGTCTCTGACAAGGACATTATTGTTGGACCATTATGATAAGTCTTATTACAGGTCATGTTTAGTTTAAAACTAATATTGTGATACATAGAAGGGACTATGTCGATTTAGCTGCGTACGACCGCCATGATCCTTATTAGTTTTCTACTTAATGATGATTGATGGTTTGATCAATATGATGATGGAATTAGCTTACACTATGCATATTATGTTGTATTATTAAATCATGATGTTAAATTATGAAACATAGGCCAAGTGTGAGAATGTTAGATTTTTTTAGTGGCCCACGTTGTTTTAACCAACCTTAATAGTTTCGGTTTTATTCCCACTAATTTTAACTGCCCACTTTTTATTAACCTTAATGGTCATGTTTTATTTTAGTTAAATAACTACTCACCTATGCTAAGTTCTTATTGGTCAAGATAACTACCCACATTGATGGATTGTGAGTGGTTATTTTCTATTTAAAAGGCTTGGTCCTCTCTCTACCTATGAGGTGAAAAATTTCTCTCCATCAAGAAAATTTCGGAAAAGATTAAGAGGGTAAAGAGAGAGAAATCGAAGTCTTCAACATTGTCTCTTTGCAGTTTATTTTTTGTCAAACTTCGAATCATGGATGAAGGTATGTCCTCTTAATTAGATTGTTCATTGTGAAAATCATATGTTCTAAGATCTTGGTATAATGATGATTAAATCAAAATAAAGTTTGATTTACTTAAGAATTTAAGTTTACAGTCTAAGATCTTGGTATAATGATGATTAAATCAAAATAAAGTTTGATTTACTTAAGAATTTAAGTTTACAGATATGACAAACAGCGATTCGATCTAGTTGGCCATTTCATATGAAGCGAAGACAATTGCCCATGAGGACATGTTTTGCGATGACTATTAATAAAACCACGTTTTATACATGGTCAATTATACGTGGCTATTTCAAGAGTTTCAACCTATAAGTTAAACATGTATCAACTTATACGTTGAAACTCCTCAAGCACGCATATAATGTTTTATACATGGTCAATTATATGTGACAATAACATGTAGCCTTTTTCAACAAGCAAGCTGAGAAGTTAATCAATGTTCCGGCGCAAGAACTGGCTCAAAAAAGTAGAAAAGGTTGAAATAATGTTATACATCTAAACCCATATCGTATAAATATACGCATATCATATCAATGTATGTGTTCCTGATCATTAGTTTTCTATAATATCTTATTATCAGGTTAATGGAAAGGAGATATTCCCAGCAACTTAATAATCAAGGGAATTATAGGGGAAAAGTAAAAAAGTGCATTTGAAATTAATAAAATATAACTATGTAGAGGGGAATGAAGGATTCACTATTATAAAAAGTGATAGAGGAGTTAAATGACAGCTGACCAGGGTTTACTGCAGATCATTCAATTCAGGTATTATCTTGAATTTTACTAGTAATTGTTTTTCATCATTGTAGATGCATAATTTCTACTAAATAACTATTATACAAACTAATATGCCCGAAGATCTGGATATTTCCTAAAGAAATATTTGGAACCTTAATTCCCAAGTACTTTTGTAAATTCTGATTGTATATATGGCAACAACTATCAAATTTAGTATTTTCAAATTTGATAGTTTGCTATTGGTTGAGAAAATGCCACATTCCAAAAAGAAACGTTTTGCAGTTGGGTTTAGCAGGACATGAGAGTGGGGAAAAGAAATTGCAGTTGCATCCAAAATGTTAACTGAAATTAGTTCAGGCAGAGGGAGGACAGCATAATGAAATAATGCTGTATGATTGAAGTGGGATTCTAGAAGGAAAAACATTAAACTCTGTAATCACATCTAAATGTCAAATAATTTAAAAATATGGCGACTGTAGCAATGTGATGACATGACAATTCAGTGTTAGTTAGATTTATTGAAAGAAAAATCACTTCGTAAAAAAGATTTTCAGCACACCCCTTATATTTGAAGGGAAAATAGCAAGATGAACTTAATAAAAGTACCTAGGAGAAATTTTTAGAAAGGGTGGCACTACAAGCACATCATCAACCACAACTTGAGGCACACCCCTCTCTCAGCTACAGTGCATGAGGTCCACATGAAATTTTAAAAAAAAAATCATGTGGGCCCCATACACTGTAGCTGAGAGAGGGGAGTGTGCCCCAAGGTGTGCTGGTGGTGTGCCTATACCATTTTCCTTTTAGAAAAGACTCATTTTTATATTATTCACAAAAATAAACTCTCTTTAATTTTATTTCCAAAAATAGACTCAGCTTCATCTACGTTAGCATTGTTGGGGTGAAACTTAGTTGATTTAAGAAAAAATACAGTTTACTAATTAGACGGGATTGCCAACCTCACCTAATTTAGCATATCAAAATTCAAAATAACCATGGTTGGCAACCATGGCTATTTAGAACTTAGTTCAAAAATAGTCACAGTTTCCTACCAAAGCTATTTTGAACTTAATTACCCTTATAAAAATAGTTGTAGTTGCCAACTAAGGCTATTTTGAACTTAATTATCTTCACTAATTAAGCTCGATTGCCAACCCCAGCTATTTGATAAACTAAATATTTTTAACGACTCATTTTTAGCAATGGTGCTGAGGTGATCGAAATTGGGTCTACTTTTATATATAAAATTGAAGTGGGTCTATTCCTATAAGTAATATCAAAATGGTTCTCTTTCAAAAATTTGTCCAAGTATTTATATTTTTATCTATTAGTACTTATTAATAGAAGCCAACCTTTTGGACCAACCTTTTGGTGTTATACCCTTACTTGATCACATTTGTTGTAAACTTAACGATGTCCTTGCTGTAGAAACGGGAACGACGACGACGAAGTTCAGACAAATTGACAAAGGAACATTTTGGAGGTCGTACGGTCGATCGCGATGACTTCGGCTGTCGATCGGAAACGTGCACGAGTACAGGGTGTGTTTCTGCACTCTAGCCGGTTGACCACCGTGGTCGACCGCCAAACCCTGTAATTATTTTTTGGTTTTTATCTTTCTGGTCGGTCGATCACGACGATTTCGACGGTCAACCGTTGTTTGTGGGAAAATTAAAAAGAAGAAAATTAAGAATTTGATTTATTGTATTATCTCTCTAACAGACTTAGACACAGAATGAATATAATTCTCTCAATACAATTTCTCTCTAACTATCTTAGAAAAAGAAATTATAATCTTCTCGACCGTTTTCCCGGTGTTTATAAAAGAGAAGAAGATCGACAGAGATCCTCCCCTTTGTTTAACCTGGGTTTTTCACGATGGTGATGAGATGCCTCCCTCGACGTTCGTATCGAGTTTGCTTCTCGTTGACGATCTGACGTTTCACCTCGCTGGAACAAGGTTTCTTCCTCTCGATTGATGAAGAGAAGGATTTACGTGGCAAGTTAAACAGAACTCTTAATGAGTTTATGAACTCAGAACGAGTTTAAACTCTGTGAAAAGAGTTGTTGAACCGAAAATTCGGTTAATGAGCCAAGGATGAAAGCTTCAAAAACTCTCTATTGCAGAGGATGCTCTTGATCGAAGAATGCTGACTTCTCCTTTGTGCCATTTTGATCTCCAAATTCCAGATCGAAGATCTCTAAAAATCCAGCTAAAGATCTCTTCTTTGCTGCCAAGCCGAAGGATGCTAACTAAGCTAATTTTCCAGCTATTTATAAAGGATTAAGGGGTATAACCGCCCCCTTAATTCACTCCTAAGTAGGGTTGTGATCCTCTCAAATCGTGGGAAATAGTTTTGAAACCGTTCAGCTCATGTTTGAACGAGTCAAACGTAGAGTTGGGCATGAATTTTGCATTCTGGACCTGGGATGCAGAATTAGGCTCTGCATTTGAGCCTGAAAACGCAGTAATGAACTCTTCATTTTGAGTTTGGAACGCAGCCACGAACTATGCGTTTTGAGCTGAAAACACAGCAATCAGCTTCTGCGTTTGGATATGGAACGCAGCGATGAATTCTGCGTTTCGGGCTGAAAACGCAGTGATGACCCCTGTGTTTTAGGCTGAAAACACAGCAATGAACGCAACAATGAGCTCTACGTTTTGGATCCGAAACGCAACGATAAACCCTGCGTTTTGTTGTTGGGATGCAGAGATGAACTCTGCGTCTTGATTCTGGAACGCAGAGGCGAGCCTTAGGCGAGCTTGGCAAGCTTCAGGCGAAGTCCAATGTTCAGGCGAAATCCGATCTTGCAGACGGACTTCCGAACATAACTTGCTCTGAAGAACATGTCATAACTTTCAAACCGTAAGTCGGAATTAGACAAATTATATATGAAAATTGGCTATCTTGACGAGACGGAGCCGACCAAATCTATCCAAAGGGTTAGGTTTGTTCCTGTCCATTTTGCCAAATTCCTTATGGTTTGAGAGATATTTGTGTTTTGATTTGAAAAGACCGTCAATTTGTAGTCTCTTTTGCTAGAGCGTTGCAAAGATTGTCATCTTGTAACATTCATCTTGACTCCTTAAAAATATGAGAGTCGTTAGATTGTAACTCCCGATGTTGATTGTGAAGACTGTTGAATTAGAGCTTTCATCGGTTGTGTGAAGGTCGTCAGATTGTAATCGATCTACGTGAAAGTATTCAAATTATAGCATTCTGGAAACCGTCAAATTGCAACTTTTATCATTGGTATTTAATGGGGATCAGCTATCTGCAGTAATTTTTAGACATCCTATAACCGCCAATCGGGTTTGGACCTGATTTCTGCTTCCTGTTCTGATTGGGTTTGTGTTTTGATATATATTAAAACACGATTTTTAGGGTTTGTTTAAGGGGAATTTAAGAGACTTTTGAGCTGTGTGTTTGAGAGATTTGGTGAGAGATTTGAGAGTTTTGTTTGAGAGATTAATTTGTGAGTTGAGTGATTTTGTAATCTCTATTTATACTCCCTCTCTCTAATAGTGAAAACCCATCACCTTCTTGCCCTGTGGATGTAGGCAACTTATCAAACCACGTAAAATTCATTTGTTTGTGTTTGTGGTATTTTTTTGATATTGTGTGACCTTCTCTCTCGGCGTTTGTGTGTTTTCCTCGGACCCTAACAAGTGGTATCAGAGCCTATGTTACGCTTGGGGTTAGGTGGAGTAGATCGCTTTGAAAGCTCGCCTAGGATTTTAATTGGAGACAAAGGTAGAATTTTTACTATTTTGGATCTTGTCTTCTATCGTGTGGGGGTGAGATCTTTTGGAGGCTATTATTAGAATTTCAGTTGGAGGTAAAAATCTACCTTTCTTGTAGTTTGGATCTATCTTTCAATTTGTTTCGCATTGGTTTGTTGGTGTTTTGAGGAAGATGGCTGAGAAAGAAGGTGTTGAGAGTGGTACTTCTGGTGTGAAGACCATTCAAAGTTTGAATATCTACTCTATAAAGATAGATGTGGAGAAGTTTAATAACACGAATAATTTTATCTTATGAAGATGTGAAGTTTTGGATGCGTTGAACACGCAAAATTTGGAAGACACTTTGGAGGAGTTAGACGGCAAGCCGGACAATACTGAAGAGAAGGTTTGGAAGAAGATGAATCGAACGGCGTATGGCGTGATTAGGTCTTGTTTAACTCAAGATCTAAAGTATGATATGATCAATGAGACTTATGCAAAGAAGATTTGAGAGATTCTAGAGAGCAAGTATTTGACAAAGAGTGTTAAAAATCGCTTGCATTTGAAGAGGAGGCTTTACCATTTCCAGTTGAAGATGGGAATCTCGATTAGTGATCACATGAATAACTACACGAAGCTTCTTGCGGATTTGGCAAATGTGGATGTTATGATTGAGGATGAGGATAGGGTGTTGTTGTTGTTGAGTTCCTTGCCTTACAAGGAATATGAGACCTTCATTTTTACCCTAATTAATGGAAAGATATCTCTTTCATATAGTGAGGTTGCTGCTGCTCTTGTGAATTATCAACTAAGGAAGAAAGACAAGGAGACTTCAATTGATACAGGAGGCATTGACCGCAATAGGGAAGAGTCCAAACCAAAATAGGAGATCGCAGTCTAGAGGAACACATCCTTCAGTTAGTAGGAATCAATGTGTTTTTTGTAAAAAAGATGGACATTGGAAGTCTGAATGCCCAAAGTTGAAAGATCGAGCCGGGAAGAACAAGGGAAAAGTCGTACAAGCTTTAGAGGTGAATGTTACCAAAGCTAGTGGAGACAACTCAGATTCGGATTCTTCAGACTATTCATGCCCTGCACTACCATCAGTTTGTGATGCCGACTCTATGGAGTGGATGTTGGATTCGGGTTCTTCATACCATATTTGCCCTAGGAGAGATTGGTTCTCCAGCTTTGAAGAGTTAGAAAGAGGGGATGTCGTGCTCATGGGTAATAATCATAAATGCCCTATTGGTGGTATTAGAACTGTTCGGATCAGGATGTGTGATGGGGTGATTAGGGAATTGAAGGAAGTGAGATTTGTTCCGCAGTTGACGAAGAACATCATTCCACTTGGGATTTTAGAGGTAGCAGGCTATCGGGTGATCTTAGAGAATGCATCTCTGAAGGTCACAATGAGGTCCATGATTGTGATGAAGGGAGTCAGGAAAAATAATTTGTATTATTTGATTGGGAGCATAGTGATGGGTGGAGCACTGACGATTTCTATTGATTCGGCTAGACTGTGGCGTTTGAGGAGGCTGGGACATTCGAGTGTTGATTCTGTGCATGGATTAGTGAGAGGTGCTTTGATCTGCAGATTGAAGACCTGTGAACATATTAGTGTGAGCAAGAAGACCGAGGTAAAGTTTGGTACTTTTATTCACCGAGCGAAAGGCCTTCTAGATGATGTTCACGTGGGCATTTGGGGGCCTTCTAAGGAGGCATCATTGGAAGGTAATATGTATTTGGTTTCCTGTATTGAAGACTGTTCTAGGCATGTTTGGGTTGCAACCAAGTCCCTTTTGAATGAAGTCCTAGTAGTCAACAACAGGTGGAAGAAGGATATAGAGACCAAGACGGACAGAAAGGACAATGTACTTCATTATGATTTTGATGGGAAGTACAAGAGAGATCCGTTTCTGCATTTGTGCCGAGCTCAAGGCAGTTTGAGACACTTCATTGGAAAGAAAATTTTGGGGCAACGAGATGAGATGGCAAATTTGATGAGCTATTCCTTGCTGGGGAAAGATCGGCGTTAGATGTCAAGCAATGGTTTGCAGAAGAGTTTTGGTGCTGAGGCTTCGACATATTTGAGCCATCTTATTCATAGGTTGCCATCTGCTACGATTGGAGTATTTGGGTCTGGTAGAGCTGCTTCAGATTTTGGGTTACTTCGGATATTTGGGTACCTAACATATTGTCACATCGAGGATGTAAAATTTAATCCGAGTACACATTTGGGATTCAGAGGCATGTTTGGTTACAAGTTACGGGACTCTGATGTTAAGAAGATTGTTCTGAGTAGTAGTGTTACTTTTGACTCTCAGTAGGTAGAGAGTGTTAGACAGATCATTGGTGTATCGCAGCGGGTGGAGAGTGATGCTGCTTCATGTTGGGTGGAGATTACTCCACGTTCTTCTGATCATTCTGTATCGTTTGGGATTCCAGCTGAGGTGACTCAGATTAGGGATCATGATGGTGTTGATACAAATGATGAGTTTGTTGATTCGAGTGCAGCAAGTGGACACAGTTCAGATTTGACTATAGTCATTGGCTCATCTCAGGTGGAGGTGTTTGGTAATTGTGTTTCTTCTACATATAGGGTTAAGGAGTTAAGCTCCAAGATAGCTTTGGTGTGGAGAGATGCAAGTTTGGAAGAGAGTTTATCTTTTTACTTCGAGGCCATTTGGGAGAGTTATCAGTTGCAGATTTGTTGGTGATGATCGTGAAGGTTTAAAAACCCTTCTAGTTGATTGAGGGCCTTTGGAGGCCATTCGGGTGAACTACGTGAGGCTTGATTTCTTGGGAAAAAGGATACGTAGGCAGTTATTTTATGATACAGCCGGTTTGGTGAGTTAATATCAATATTTAGAGTTTGTTCGTATTCTTGTTTGGGTTTCCGACTTATTGTGGATTGAGTCCGTTGACGTGGATTTTTTCCACTTTGTACTGGACGCAACAAGTTGGATGTTTGGTTGGTATTGGTGTCAACTCAGTTTTAGGAAAACTTCGCCGAGGTGGAGAATTGTAGAAACGGGAACGACGACGACGAAGTTCAGGCAAATTGACGAACGAACATTTTGGAGGCCGTACGATCGAGCGCGATGACTTCGTCGGTCGACCGGAAACGTGCACGAGTACAGGGTTTGTTTCTGCACTCTGGCCGGTCGTCCGCCATGGTCTACCGCCAAACTCTGTAATTGCTTTTTGGTTTTTGTCTTTTTGGTCGGTCAACCGCAACGATTTCGGCGGTCGACCGCCAATCGGGGTTGGGCCTGATTTTTGTTTCCTGTTCTGATTGGGTTTGTGTTTAGATATATATTGAAACACGATTTTTAGGGTTTGTTTAAGGGGAATTTGACAGACTTTTGAGCTGTGTGCTTGAGAGATTTGGTGAGAGATTTGAGAGTTTTGTTTGAGAGATTAATTTGTGAGTTTGAGTGATTTTGTAATCTCTATTTGTACTCTCTTTCTCTAATAGTGAAAACTCATCCCCTTCTTGCCACGTGGACGTAGGCAACTTGCCGAACAACATAAAATTCGTTTGTTTGTGTTTGTGGCATTTGATCTTGTGTGACCTTCTCTCTCGGTGTTTGTTTGTTTTTCCTCGGACCCAACACTTGCAACTTAAAGTTTTTAAAAATATTTTTAAAGGGGTAAAATTGAAAACAATAATAATAATTACATGACATACATCTTCCCTTACTTCCCACTTATCAATGTTTTAAATCCTCCATCAGCATTCCCCATTTACCCACATTTTAATCTAAAGGAGGGAAAGTTCAAAACCAATATCTTTGTTCTCCATTCCGCATCCATCTTCCTTCTGCAAGATTCAGTAGAAGCTCTATCTGTGATAATACAACTTTTTTATAAGTAAGTTTATTTTTCAAATTTTTTGTTTTATTGTATAACTACGTACATTTAAAATTTTCCATTTAATTGTATATAATGTAACACTTTTAAGTATTCCTATCTAATATTCAATCTCTCACGGTTAGTAAATTTTGAGATTGGAAATTAGTTATTTTAGTACTTTTCAATGTGAATGTTGCATATAACTTAAACGATAAATTACACTAAACCTTCATGAAAATCTAGTGCTTCGCAGTAGACCCCTATGAACTTTCAAAATCACGCTAAACCCCGATACCTTTCTGCATTTTACAGATAACCCCCATAAATTATAATTAGAAAATGACATAAAAAGACATGTTGAGAGTTATTGTGGGTTTAGTGTAATTCACCCAAACTATATTAGGATTTTTGAAAAAACTATTGGGGATTTAGTGTGATTTTGAAAGTTTATTGGGACTTGTTGCAATATGCTGAAAATTCAATAGTGTAGTTTATCATAACTTAATTTTTTTATGATAATATTGATCAAAAAATAATATTAAAAAAATTCTGTTGTCTACTCTACATAACAATACTAACAATATTTTTGCACAAACGTGTTATTTACGCACGCACCGAGCACTGGACATACTAGTACGATATTTATAACAATTGTTTTTTTTTTTTTGGCACTGGACATACTAGGGTGTTTTTGGGCCTTTAGACGGCTCATCATTGCTCACCTCTTTCATCTTTTCTTTAGTGACTTGCTCCCACTGAGGTGGAGAATTGTAGAAACGGGAACGACGACGACGAAGTTCAGGCAAATTGACGAACGAACATTTTGGAGGCCGTACGATCGAGCGCGATGACTTCGTCGGTCGACCGGAAACGTGCACGAGTACAGGGTTTGTTTCTGCACTCTGGCCGGTCGTCCGCCATGGTCTACCGCCAAACTCTGTAATTGCTTTTTGGTTTTTGTCTTTTTGGTCGGTCAACCGCAACGATTTCGGCGGTCGACCGCCAATCGGGTTTGGGCCTGATTTTTGTTTCCTGTTCTGATTGGGTTTGTGTTTAGATATATATTGAAACACGATTTTTAGGGTTTGTTTAAGGGGAATTTGACAGACTTTTGAGCTGTGTGCTTGAGAGATTTGGTGAGAGATTTGAGAGTTTTGTTTGAGAGATTAATTTGTGAGTTTGAGTGATTTTGTAATCTCTATTTGTACTCTCTTTCTCTAATAGTGAAAACTCATCCCCTTCTTGCCACGTGGACGTAGGCAACTTGCCGAACAACATAAAATTCGTTTGTTTGTGTTTGTGGCATTTGATCTTGTGTGACCTTCTCTCTCGGTGTTTGTTTGTTTTTCCTCGGACCCAACACTTGCAACTTAAAGTTTTTAAAAATATTTTTAAAGGGGTAAAATTGAAAACAATAATAATAATTACATGACATACATCTTCCCTTACTTCCCACTTATCAATGTTTTAAATCCTCCATCAGCATTCCCCATTTACCCACATTTTAATCTAAAGGAGGGAAAGTTCAAAACCAATATCTTTGTTCTCCATTCCGCATCCATCTTCCTTCTGCAAGATTCAGTAGAAGCTCTATCTGTGATAATACAACTTTTTTATAAGTAAGTTTATTTTTCAAATTTTTTGTTTTATTGTATAACTACGTACATTTAAAATTTTCCATTTAATTGTATATAATGTAACACTTTTAAGTATTCCTATCTAATATTCAATCTCTCACGGTTAGTAAATTTTGAGATTGGAAATTAGTTATTTTAGTACTTTTCAATGTGAATGTTGCATATAACTTAAACGATAAATTACACTAAACCTTCATGAAAATCTAGTGCTTCGCAGTAGACCCCTATGAACTTTCAAAATCACGCTAAACCCCGATACCTTTCTGCATTTTACAGATAACCCCCATAAATTATAATTAGAAAATGACATAAAAAGACATGTTGAGAGTTATTGTGGGTTTAGTGTAATTCACCCAAACTATATTAGGATTTTTGAAAAAACTATTGGGGATTTAGTGTGATTTTGAAAGTTTATTGGGACTTGTTGCAATATGCTGAAAATTCAATAGTGTAGTTTATCATAACTTAATTTTTTTATGATAATATTGATCAAAAAATAATATTAAAAAAATTCTGTTGTCTACTCTACATAACAATACTAACAATATTTTTGCACAAACGTGTTATTTACGCACGCACCGAGCACTGGACATACTAGTACGATATTTATAACAATTGTTTTTTTTTTTTTGGCACTGGACATACTAGGGTGTTTTTGGGCCTTTAGACGGCTCATCATTGCTCACCTCTTTCATCTTTTCTTTAGTGACTTGCTCCCACTGGCATTGGATCTTTGCAAGTGCAGGCTTGGGCCCCGTTCAGAATGTATTAGCAAGCTTGCTACCTGGTAGCGCGATGTATCGCATGTTATTGCGTGGGGCCGAAAAGCAATTCCTGCAATAAGGTATTTACCCTGTTATTAAGTTCACATAAAAAATTCTAGGGTGTTTTGGTAATAAACTGAATTTTTGTTTTTGTTTTTTGTAGAAAAACATATGGCCGACCTGGTGTTTTTTTAAAACATGTTTTTGAAACACGTCATTTATGTTATTATTTAATGGCGGCGAGGTGGCGGGCAAGGACGCGGCGGGGGTGGCCGAGTCTGGCCGCGGGCAAAACGACGACTGTCGTGGCGGCCGGCGCGGACGGTCTAATGGCCTGCGAGCGGCGCCACGGGCTGGAGGGCGGACGCCGCGGGGGACCGGGCCGGGCGGCGGCGGGCGGCTGGCGGGATGACGGGGCGGACGGTGGCCGCGCGAGCGGAGGGCCGGCGGCAGGTGGCGGCGGCAGAGGCAGCGCGGCCCGGCGCGACCGACCCGATGTGGTGGCGGGCGGGCTAGGCGACGGCTTAGATGAAAAAAAGGAATCTCAAAAGCACATTTTTGGTGTTTTGAAAACAAAGTGTTTATGTTTATCGATTTTGTAAGGGTCAAGCAAAAAAAACGCTCTGGTTTGTCAAACCGGTTTTATTGTTGTTTTTACAAAAAAAACAAAACGACACAAAAATGTCATAGGTTCCAAATGCTCGAATTAGATTTGTGTCGTGCTGTTGCGATAATAGGATTCTGTATAATTTGTTTATGAAAAAAAATTAAGAAGAAATATTTCTACAAAATGGCAAAATAACTAAATTTAGGATTTATCAGAAAAAATCCCTAACTTCTAAAAAGATTGCGGGTGAGTTATGAACGGGGGTAAATATTTCCTTAAAAAGTAGGCTTCTGAAATAGAAATGGGTGAGATTCACCATTAAAGACCCATGGACGAAGCTTCATTAAGTGAATGATTCACGCAGAATATGGGTAACCACTTTCTTTTGAAGCTGGTGAGGGTGGCGTGGGCCCGGCCAGTTCAAACCGCATGACCCAGCCCGATGGGTTCTAATGTCGGAACAGGTTTGGAGCCGGACGCCTCCTGGGTCGAGTGGCCGGGCCTAACTCTCGACTCCTGGGTCTAGGATGGACCTGGTCGAGCCAACGACCCAACCTGGGGCGGGGCCTGGATAAGGCCCGCAACGATGGGTCGTGGGCCAGCCGGTGATTTTAAAGTTTTCCTAATTTTCATTACTAATTTTTAAACTATATAAACATTGTATTCATATCTATTATATATAGCTTAAATATTTTTTTTCCTCATTTCACTCTTTATTTAAAATGATATATATTTATATTAACATAGAGAAGCATACAATGAGGAAACATAGCAAAACAAAGATACATGTGGTTTAGATTTCAGAGAAGACTTACATCTAATGCGAAGTTAATAACTTTACTTTAATTTTTAAATTAAATTAGAAATAGAAAGGGGAAAAAAAAAGAAAATATGCACTAGGCCGCCCACTAATTAATGATGGCCGGGTAGTGGTGTGGCAGGGCCTATTTCTTGTCATGGACGTAGTGGCTAGACCCAGCCGCGACATGACTCGTGTATTCAGATGGGCCCAGGTTGGGCCCGGTCACAATATGGGGCTAGGCTAGGATTATGACTCATGGTAGCTTGGTCGGGTTAGCCCACGGTCGGATCCGGCCACGCCGAAACGCTAAACAGTAGTTGACGGTGGGCCCACGTGGGTATTAGGAGGCCCGCTACAGCTTAGGTGAGGATTCAGCTATGAGCTAGTATTTGGCTACTTTGATCTGATTCATTATTGTCACCGAACGTCTTATTTCTGGCTGTACAGAATGATACAATTGTTGCAAATATCGATCCAGCCTCGATCGTGACTTGAAGAGATCAACTATATGATGGAAGAGGCTTGTCAATATTTGACTGTCTATAACAAGGAAATAGTCCCCTAAAAAAGTTTGAAAACTTCTCCCAACAGAGTCAATAGTTTGGAAATATTTATGTTTTTTTAAAAGGTAGATGTCACTTTTTCAAGAACAATGTTATTGTCATTTAGCATAAACGAGTGCTGATATCACAGTTTTATAAGACAGTTTAATATTTGGTTATAAGTGTCTTACTCATATTTGAAAAATCATGTTAGTT
>NC_033802.1:61786721-61826978 GCF_001876935.1 Asparagus officinalis
GCGGGCTGCGACGGCTTAGATGAAAAAAAGGAATCTCAAAACACATTTTTGGTGTTTTGAAAAAAGTGTTTATGTTTTCGATTTTGTAAAGGGTCAAGTCAAAAAAACGCTCTGGTTGTCAAACGCGTTTTATTGTTTTTTAAAAAAACAAAAACGACAAAAATGTCATAGTTGCCAAATGCTCAATTAGGATTTTGTTCGTGCTGTTCGCATAATAGGATTCTGTATAATTTGTTTATTAAAAAAATTAAGAAAATATTTCTACAAAATGCAAAAAATAACTAAATTTTAGGATTTATCAAATCCTAACTTCTAAAAGGAATTGGGTGAGTTAGCGGGGTGAATTATTTCCTTAAAAGTAGCTTCTGAAAATAGAAATGGGTGAGATTCACCATTAATAGCCATGGACGAAGCTCATTAAGTGAATTTCACCAGAATATGGGTAACCCACTTTCTTTTGAACATGGGTAGGGGTGGGCGTGGGCCGGGCCAGTTCAAACCCATGACCCAGCCCGATGGGTTCTATGTCGGACTAGGTTTGAGCCGGACCCTCTGGGTCAGAGTGGGCCGGGCCTACTTCTCTGATCCTGGGTCTAGGATTGGACCTGGTCCGGCCCACGACCCACCTAGGGGCGGGCTGGATCAGGCCCGAACCATGGGTCGTGGGCCAGCCCGTGGATTTTTTAAAGTTTTTCCTAATTTTTTCATTACTAATTTTTAAACTATATTAACATTGTATTCATATCTATTATATTATGTTTAAATTATTTTTTTCCTCATTTCACTCTTTATTTAAAATGATATATATTTATATATACATAGAGAAGCATCACATAGGAAATCATAGCAAACACAAAGATACATGTGGTTTAGATTTCAGAGGAAGACTTACATCTATGCGAAGTTAATAACTTTACTTTAATTTAAATTTAAATTACAAATAGAAGAGGGGAAAATAAAAAAAAATATGCATCTAGCCGAATTAATGATGGGCCGGGTCAGTGGTGGGCAGGGCCTATTTCTCTGGTCATGGACGTAGTGCTAGACCCAGCCCGACCTATGACTCGTGTATATAATGGGCCAGGTTGGGCCCGGTCCACTATGGGCTAGGCTAGGTTATGACTCATGGTAGCTTGGTCGGGTTAGCCCACGGGTCGATCCGGCCCACGCCCAACCCTAAACATAGTTGACGTGGCCCACGTGGGCTATTAGGAGAAGCCCGCCTACAGCTTAGGTGAGGTTCACTATGAGCTAGTACTTGGGCTATTTTGATCTGATTCATTATTGTCCACGAACGTCTATTTCTTGGGCTTAAGTATCAGACTTGTTCCAAATATCGATCCGAGCCTCTCGTGACTTGAGAGATCAACTATATGTGGAAGAGGCTTGTATATTTTGACTGTCTATAACAAGGAAATAGTACCCCTAAAAGTTTGAAAACTTCCCAACAGAGGTCAAAGTTTTGATATCTTATGTTTTTTTTAAGGTAGATGTCACTTTTTTCAGAACAATGTTATTGTCATTTAGCATAAAGAGTGTGATATCACAGTTTTATCAGAAGTTAATTTGTGGTTATAAGTGTCTTACTCATATTGAAAATCATGTTAGTTTTATCATTAGTAATTAGTAACATATTAATTTTTTTTTACTATTTTTAAAGTGATTTTTTTGCTCATGTGACTAATGTTCTTTGTTGGTCTCATGTGAATTTGGCAAGTACGAATTGAATATGGATTTTCGATTGCAATAAAATTTCTTTGATATATCTATTAGATCAAAGTTCTAAATTATCAATTAAAATGTTAGATATGTCTGTTTAGATCATATCTCTAAAATTAGTAAGATATAACTAAATTTAATGCATTATCAAGTTTTATATTAGTCTATAAATATTATTTTTGTGTTATCATCATCAAATAGAGGTTTTAAAAAATGATCTTATTTGTGCAATAAATTATAATCTAACCATGAACTATTTCACAAATGAGTTATAATAAGACATAAATATGTTTCTTGAAAAAAAATAAAGGCATAAACCTAAATAAAATAGTCAAATTATTTGACCACGTGCAATGCACATGCATCCGACCTAGTAGAGATAGACATGCGAATACTTAACAGATATGAGAACACCATATAAAATTGAAAATAGTATAGTTCGTAGATACAAAATTTTGATTAATATTTTTGTTAATATTTAAAAAGTTAAGATTGTATCTCTTAGTTATTAAAATTAACCTCAAATACATTAACGTAAGGATTAAAAAAAATGCAATTGTTGAATAAAAAAATTGTAATTGTATGACCACTATATATTTGGATAATTTTATATATGTATCCAGATATTTCGCTAAATATTTATATCTATAACCATATCCCATCGGAGATATATCTTCGTTATGGATGTGGATACAAATATATCACCCAACAGGTTCTTTTTTTTCATACCTAGCAAAGACACCAATTTGTTTTCCTTTGCGATCTCACTTGATAAGTGCTTTGCCTCCCTTCTCACTCTAATCACTTGGCATTTGATTATTAGAAAATTCAAAGTAAATATCTTAAAGACCTCACAAGTTTCTTTCTAAGAAAGATGTTGTTCTTAAGTTTTTTTAAATATTTAACGAGATTGACAAAAGATTTTCTTTAGGAGATTGACAAAATATTTAACGAGATTGACAAAAGATTGACAAAATTAAATATTTAATGAGATTGACAAAATATTTGATTATCAGAAAATTCAAAGTGAATATCTTAATGACCTCACAAGTTTCTTTCTATGAAAGATGTTGTTCTTTTTTTTTTTTAATATTATTACACGAACCTTTTTAAATAAATACCTTGATATTCCCTCTAATTTTTGTCAACTCTTATCACTTTTTAGTTGAAGTTTAATATACTAGAATATAAAAATATAATCCTTAACTCTCGTTAATATTTAGAAAGTTTAATGTAATTGTTAGAGGGACTTTACATGGTAAAAGAGAAACTCAAAATAAATCCATAAGCAATTAAAAAGGATGATCGTTATTCTTCTTCTTGTTGCTTCTGGTTTTATTTGAGGTTGAGTAAATTTTATATAGATTTTATATCACACTTATTAGACTAGGCCCAGTTCTTTGAATCTATGCAAGTGCAGGCTTGGGCCAACTCATAAATAAAGTTTGTTAAGATCAATTTCCTCTCCAAATTTGTACCAACCTAATATATTCTTAATTTGTAGCTACTCTTACCTTTTTTTTATCTGACAGGTAAGACCGATAAAACAAAATAAGTAAAGGGTTTTAGCTGGCATATATCATGTACTGTGTGCTCCATGGATGCTATATCTGTAGCAACTCTCACAGGAACTGTGTTGGTGTTTGTTTGTAGTTTTTGCTTTGGGGATTTAGATAGAACTTCTTTTCTTCTATCAGACAATTATCTTGTAATTATTTGCTTACATTAATATATATACAGGGCTCCTTACCCTGTTTATTTTATTTCAAAAAAAAATGTAAATACTATATGGAATGGCCTTGGCCAATTACTCTAAAAAAGGACCTAATACGGCTTTTATAAGAGTCAAAAGTATTTCAAAATTGTCCATACGCAAGCAAGTAGTTGTATATCATTCAGAAGAGATGATGAGGTTTAATTTAGAGATGATAGGAAGCTGTGGTTGTGAACTAACTGATGAAATCAAAACAAAAATTTCACATCGTTAGGAATGCACCTGCACCCAAACTTATAACATACTAGTATGCAGTCACTAGTAGAGATCCGCCCATCCTAGACGCTCAAAACCGTCCAGGATGCAGCACAAAACCGTCTACGATACCTATCGTAGATGGTTGTCCATCTAGAATACGTCGTCAGCAATAAATCCGTCTAGGATGACGCATCGTCGATGGCATAGCAGTCTGAAAAAACTCATCGCAGACGGCCACACATCCTAGATGGCTTGGCCGTCTATAATGTGTTTTCACATCCTAGATGGCCAAGCCGTCTAGGATGTATAAAAACAGCCTAGACGGCGTAGCCTTCTACAATGTGATTACACATCTTAGACGGCTATGCCATCTAGGATACAACCCACGATGGCATGACCGTCTAAGATGTGTGACAACATCCTAAACGGCTGTGCAGTCGGGGGTGGTATCATGGACGGCGTAGCCGTCTAAGAAGTTTTATATGCATTTCTAGTAGTAAATCTACATTCCCTCTCCCACGCTTTTGACCTGTGTAAACATATTTCAAATATCCATCGCATCCATATCAAGTATTTTCAATATCCACCACATTCATATTTCCATCCAACAATATCCACATCCAATGCAATATCAAATAAATTTGACATCACACATATTCACAACACAATCCACTAACTAATAAAAATTTAAAATAACTATCACATAATGGTTTATCACTTAAACAATTATCTCAATCTCACACATAGTTTCAAAACCCAATAAATCCATCATACACACATAAATAATAAGTTATGAAATGAGAAACCCATCATAGTCAAGCAAAATTTTAAGGCTCCTATTGATAATGTAACATCTCATAAACACAAGATAGATAGGATAGAAAATATACACTTAGATACCGAGCTCAACCTCCTCTTCCTGATCATCTTCGCTGGCTACGTGCTTCTCATTCATGCCACTATTGCTCCCCATAGCATCCGTAGGCTTAACATAAAACAGTTACGTAATAGAAGGATGCAAAATTTAGCAAAACATTATAATCTATACTATTATTTAAGAAAACATTTCTTTGTGTTTTACCCATATTATTCATGCTTTTAAATAAATATAAATACATCATTAAACAACCTCACAACTTACAACTTATTATAACTTAAGTTGCATGTCATGTATATACGATGGTAAAGTTGGTAATCTTAAAAAATAAAAAATTGAATATTAGTTTGCATAACTCCAAAAAAATTGAATATCATATTTCATCGACTTAACTTGGGACCGATACAATATATAACTGTTTTATACCCTCATCCTATATGTTAAATATAGAAACTATACTTAGTTCTTTAAATTGAAGCTAACATATCCATTGTGTACGTCCTTTATTCAAAGAATTTCTATAAAGATAATAAAAAATAGTGACCTACACTAAAGCAATCATCAAAGTTAACGAAGGCTTATGTAAACATACCTATGCACCAGTCTACTATATCTGGATCCCATGCTCAACTATGGTACAATCTCCATAAATAAATCGTCAGGAATCGTGCTGGACAAAGAATATATGATGTGAGGTAGAACAATCTCCAACTGTGACTGAGGCAAAATGGAGAATAGCTTCGTCATCACCTAGTGGTAAAATGTCGGATCAATCTTACCAACCAAACATGTCACACGATTAATGAGATCCAAGTCTAGAGACATGACAAGTGACTGTACAATGAAGGTGGCACCGATGTCGGTACCGTGGGTCCCATCTAGGTCGAATGTGTAATGGCACCGTCGAGCCCCAACCCCGTAATGAATATCTACTCTTATGCTTATTTCCTATAACAATTATGACGATCCTGTTATTGTCCTCCATAGATAGAATGATTTGGGTCTGAATCACCTTCCACGTAATTAATAATACAACGTGTTATACGAAATCATATGTAATAATAATAATAATACAATATATTATTTAAAATGATACGTAATAGTATCGATAACTCAAAGGATAAATTCTAAAAAAATTTACTGTACTAAATAAATTTATAAATACCTAAATCGTTTAAATAAATATAAAACTTGGATTTTAAATCATAAAAAATTATAGAAAATTAAGAAAAATACAAATACTCTTTTTAAAAAAAAATTAAATATTTTAAAATACCAAAAAATTTATTTTAACTAGTATTGAAAGTTCATGATCATTACATTTTACCCCCCCCCCCCCTCATATGAAAAGAGAGACTCAACTCAATGCATATAGAGAAGAATTCAAAATAAATTGCATATCCATAAGTAGAGCATGAGAAAATCACAAGTCAAAATATAGACACACAAACACTAAGTTCTCACAATATAAATATACAATTCACTATAATAAAACACTAAGTTATCACCATAAACACAAAATGATATTTAATCATAAAAAGTAAATATAAAATATTTATAGCACGTATATAGAAAAGTAATAAAAATATTCTATACAAAGTATCATTTAGATATAATATTCTATAAATAAAAAAGATGAGAAAAATGTGAATGTAAATTCATATATTGTATATATAAGGCATGAAACATGTTATGAGAATACATTAGGCATCGATATAAAATATAAGTTTTATGAGCAAGTCAAATACAAAGCCAAATAAGTAGAATATAATGATGATAGTTACTAGTAAAAGGTAAATAGTATAGATCAATAATGTATAGTCAGAGGATATAAAATAAACAGAAATAATGATAAACCAAAAGTATAAAAAGCACGCAAATCATCAAGGGAATATATATAACATAAGGTCATAAGAAAGTTTGGTATGTAATATAAATAATAAGAATGATGTGAGTATAATATAAAGAGTGAGCATATATTAAAAAAAGATTACACAGGCATAAAGAAGCATGTATATAGTAAATAAAATAGTTGATACGTATCAAATTATAAAATAATACAACATCTAGGCACCGACAAAAATATAAGTATTGGTCAAACATAGCATAATAGCAAAGAAGTCAACAAGAAATATACAATTATAGAAAAACATAATATCAACATGATATTATTTATATAGTATCATAAGACAACACATCATGGTATTAAAACATAATCAATAACACAGAATTAGAAAAATATAACAAATATATAACATACAAAATATGATATATGATATAATTATATGATTCAAAAGTTATCAATCACTAAAATATATGATAAAGCATATTAACTCAACAATATAAATAATAAAAGAAAAGCATAAAGGAAATAAAAGACAAAATATATAAGTGGCTTATACGTAAGTAGATGGTAAATATGATAAAAAAACATAAAAACACAATACAATTAACATGTGAATTATATACAAGCAAAAGCAAAAGAAATATTTGAAGAGTATGTAAGGAAAACAAAATAGTAAAGAATCAAACGTATATATAGTTTAGATAAATATAGGGGACAACATAAGAGACATGTAAATAGTCAAAATCAAACGTATATATAGTTTAGATAAATATAGGGGACAACATAAGAGACATGTAAATAGTCAAAAAATATTATATGATAAAAATAGACTTAGATAAATATAGGGGACAACATAAGAGACATGTAAATAGTCAAAAAATATTATATGATAAAAATAGACGTAAGAGTGTACAAGCGATTCAAAATAGGCATATTATATAAGACGTATTAAGGACATAATCATATATGTATTCGACAAACAATATAATAAATCATAAGTATTAGTAATATTCATATGATAAAATAATAAATATAAACAAGATACAACAATATTAATTATTACTGTACAAAATCAATTTAGATATAACAATATATGACATCATAGTCAAAGTCACATAAATACAATCAGCATAATTATACATGAATAAAGATGTATAATACATAAGACATGAGTATGGAAGATAAAATAGATTTATAAACAAATAAAAACGTAAGAAGGGCATAAATTTGTATAATAAAAATACCGATATGTAGTAAATAAATAAACCATGAATGATTAATGAATATGTGAACATAAACACTGATAACACATGAAGCATAACTTAATTAGACAAAGTTGATACTAGAAATGATGAATGACTATAAATCAATAAAAAGTATACATCATAAATATAATAATCTAATTGAATACACTATAATGAAAAGAGAATAGTAATTATAAAAGAATGAAAAAGTAAAACATAACACAAGTAATGAAAATAATGAGTAGAGAATGAACAACGAACAGTAACAAAATAAAAGACATAAATGTCTAAAAATACCATAAAATATATACAAAAAATAACACGTGTATACATTATATATTGTTATAATGACAAAACAATATATATCAAAAACAAAGCAAACAAAAAACAAATATGTAAATACACTATAAACAACCCATGAGTAAATGCTATACATACCCACAAATGCTATTTAGAATAATCTTTATATTAATTATAAAAGGATAATAATTAATATAACAAAATAACTATATAATTAGTAACTCAACTCTAAATTTAACAATATAAATAATGCCTGAATATCAAAATAGAAATATGACGCTCTTAGAAATAACGAAACCAATGTGAACATTACTAAAATAACCTAAACAAAATAAAACTGACTGATAAGAAAATCATGTACTAGAAATATTGTGAGTTGAATAAATAAAGAGTAAGAATGTAATGCATATGTAGAATATTAAAATCATGAACTTATTAATGTATATCACCAAAAATATACGAACAATATACAATAATCTAGAACATAAGTAAATAATAGAGGGTGTGACAGAAAAAGTGCACACAAACACAATTTAGATATGCAAAAATATATTTAAACACAAAAAATAATCTACACATCAGATATGATATGCGATGTATATGTAAAATCTAATGACATGAATTGAACAATTGAAAATGTATAAGTAATGATATATATTTTTAATGAAAAACACACAATAGAACACTGCGTGTGATACATAAAATAATATAATAAATAATGCAGAAATTAATATAATTAAACGATATATAAGTCAAATCAAAGAAAACATAGTTATAAAAATAATAACACATAAAATAATGACCAGTATGATGAAAGAGAAGTTATAGGGAGAGAGCGTGTAGTCGCGAAGCGATGGGACAAGAACAGTGGAAAACTCTAGAGTCAAAGAGTGATAAGATAGGGACGAAACAAAAACTATCAAGAAAATAGGATAAGGACTCAATAATACTCTCACGGATAAAATCATGATATGAGTCTAAATTATATATTATATTCTCACAGGTAGGAACTCGGGACCGTGACCTGCATGTGCCATCAAAAAAAACCTGTCACGCCCTACTTCCCAAAATACCAGGGAATCGGAACGTGAATAAACCCACGACGTATTAGATTAAGGAGAATAAATAAAATAAATATTTTTTTTCTCAACCTAATACGCTAAGCGTCAAGAAATAAATGCAAAGGCACAGGTCCCCGATCATAAATAGTGAGAATATAATAAACAACTCAAAACAGAATATGCATATCATAAGTGAATATTATCCGAGACATAATAATCGGGTCAACATGCCCTTATACAAAATTGAATAACTGAAAACTAAAAAAATATAAAATACATCGTTCAACGGAAAAGAAAGGAAATACTACAAAAGTAAACTAAGACCATCAACTAGGAAGAGATAACTAAACTCCGGCCTATTCTTCAACTCTATCTGCAAGGCACTCCTGCTGAGAATATCCTAGCTCTGGCACATCTCAAAGTTGGACTTGTTCTTCCTCTAAGTCTGAAGTACACTAGAGAAAACATGTGTATGTCAGCGTGCGTGGCACACAGCAAGACCCCACAAAAGAAAGAACGAACAAAAACCTAATGCGAAAAATGATACAATGATAGAAATGATAAAAGGAACATGCAACTAGAAATCCAACAAAATCAAAATGCAATCCAACATTAAAACATGATACTCATAAGGCTAACACATACAGTAACCAGGTCGAATACTAGCCATCCTAAAAACTCACTAGTCCACATCTCACATAGAGTCAATGTTTATATTACCGGATAACTGACTGTTTACAAATCCTTTACGTGCATCCAATCCCGCTACACATGCGGCCAGAGGACTACAAGTAAACTGTTTTCTGTCTGATCAGAACTCAAACAAAACTCGGGTGATGAATTAAATTCCCACTGACCAAAGTGATGTACACACGTTACTTTAGCCCTACAAACCAACCCCTGTGGTGACACCAACCACTGGCGTGAGCCTGGAAGATACATCAACAGTCACATCCGATCACATGAACAAAGACTTCTCCATCCCAACTCTTCTCGTTTTTCTAAGTCAACAATCAAATCCTTATTAAAACTCGGGTTCACCACCTAATTGCAATCAACACACCCACACATGTTACTAGGTCTGTTCATAACGCACGAGGCCACTAAGTCATGAACTACTAAGGTTCTCAAACACAACAAGGAACAGTAAATAAGCCTAACTGATTCTATGTAATAACATGATGACAAATAAAATACATTAAAGTAAATCGTAAAACATAAAATGTAATTATGAACAGTAGAATCATGCATGCAGTCCAGTTTTATTAATATCTTGTTATTAGAACTTCTAAACTACTCATAGAAATTATCAGCAGCTAGATAACATCTAATATAACTACGGTCAAAAGAAATTTGAAAACCGTGATTGTTTTGCACATGAAATGTCACAGTCTACAATCATCAACACAAGATCATAAATTAATTTAAATCCAAAAATAAATAATCTTTTTGCAAAACAAATTCCTTTAAATCATAATAATTATTCTAAAATAAACTTTTGCCAGAATAATTTAACAATTCAAAATAACTCATTTTTTCAAGATAAATTATTTTAAATTATTTGTTTTAATAATTATTCAAAAACCAACCCATTTCCAAATAAATTATTTTCTCATCATAATAATTCTAAAAATAATCTTTAAATATATTCTTTCTTTCAAAAACATTTTGTAATTAATCGTAAACTATTTTTCAACATATCCACTCATCATATATAGTATCACTTCACAAAATATCACCACCGTAGTGTTATTATAACCCAAGTAGATAAATACATATCAGTATAATCTACACAACTAATTAATCAGATATAAATATTAAAATGACGAAGGAAAGGAAAACGTGATCTTGCTTACGAGGCCAAGGGATTGACGAATGAGGCGGCGGTGCCATTGCTTGATGTTTGTTGTTCAGCGATGCGCGCAGCAGGGAGGATGGATGGAGTTGGTGGAGATCGCTGTCGTGGCGGCAGTGGTTGGAGCTTGATGGCAGCAACGTCGACGAGGTAGAGAGGGGCTGTCGAACGTCGTCAGATCTCCTAAGGGAGGCATCAACGGAGAGGGAAGTGCAACGTTGGATCTGTGGCGATGAAGGAGGTGGGTCTGCTGGGGGTTGTTCGGTGCTCAGCGGGGGTTGAGGGGAGGAGCTCCCTGTGGTTAAGGGGTGGTGTTGGTGGCGCAGGAGGGGATTGGAGGGCGGAGGAGGGTGGGCAGCGGCCTGAGATGGGGGCGGTGACAAGGGGAGAGAGGAGGGATGAAGGAGGGCGAGGCGGTGATAAGAGAGGAGGCCAACGGGGATGGGTGCGGTCGATAGGGTCGGGGACATGAGCGACGACGGGAGGCATAAGATGAAGAGAGAGAGAGGAGAGAGAAAAGTACGGGGGCGGCTGAAATTTTTTGTGAACAGGAGAGGAGAGAAAGGGGATATATATATGTACATAATATTAGGGTTAGGGTTAGGTATATAAAATGAAAATTAATTAAAATAAATAATTACTGATATTTAAAAATCAAAATAATTACAGAATAATTATCTATAAATAAAAATATACCAGTTATATTAATACAATAGTTGATACGTAACAGAAGAATTAATACAACAAGGTGTACAATTAAACAAGAATAATCAATAAAAATATAATTACTTACATTTAAAATCAAATAATTATGGAAGAATTATCTACACAATAAAACGTACCAGTTAGACTAATACAACTGATAATATACAATAGTAGGAATAATACCACAAATTATACAAATAATACGTAATTAATAATATAACATATCATACGAAATAATACATAATAATAATAATAATACAACATATTATTTAAAATGATACGTAATAGTATCGATAACATAACGGATAAATTCCCAAAAATTTTTACTGCGCTAAATAAATTTATAAATATCTAAATTATTTAAATAAATATAAAACTTAGATTTTAAATCATAGAAAATTGTAGAAAAACGAGAAAAATATAAATATTCTTTTAAAAATAATAATTAAATATGTTAAAATACCAAAAAAATTATTTTAACTAGTATCAAAAGTTCATGATCATTACAAAAAGAATAAACTCTCTTAGACTTAGTGTTATGATATCGAATATACAGTCTTTGTTAATTTAACGGGAATGGACTATCCGGCAATGCGTGTTAGACATATGCTTATCTCTAATAAGGGATCAAGATAAAGTTCTCCATACGTGAAAGACATGAATTTAGAGATTTAATTTAATAATAATCATTGTCTATGACATTAAATATGTAGGCTTTGCCGCTGTTTCTTTCTGTGTTATGTTTTCACTTGAAACACTAAAAGAAAGTTAGAAGTGCTAGAGGTGTAGTATTAACTTGGCATGAATTTTTACTTAAAGTAAAATTCAAAAATTTTCTACATATCACTAGGATAATTCTAGAAAATTTTTAATCTACTGGGGTTGAAAACTTGCTATTCTTGTTGAAAAATGATTAACAAGTTCATTAGGGGGTTTGACTATTAGATGTGTGATGTTAACCTAATACTATTTTATGGGCCTATTGCTCTATTGAAGAGAGTTGATAAGTTGATTTGGTCGTCAGAGGTATGAAGTTAACTTGACGGGTTTGTGGACCTATCTCTCTATTAAACAGAGTCGATAAGTTGATTATCAGAGGTATTTTGTTAACGTGACAAGATTGTGGACCTATAGAGAAAGTCGATAAGTTGATTGTCAGAGGTCTTTTGTTAACGTGACAAGATTGTGGACCTATCTCTCTATTGAATAGAGTCGATAAGTAAACATGATGTCATCATAGATGTAATATTAACATGATGAAAGGATTGGTTGTCAGATGTGTGATATTAATATGACAGAATTTGTTATGATCGGAGTAACTTTATGGACTTATCATCCTATTGAAGAGGATTGATAAGTGAATTGTCAGAGATGTGATGGTAATATGATAGGAATTTGTTGCGATTGGAGCAACTTTGAGGACTTATCATCTTATTAAAGAGGATTAATAAGATGATTGGTTGTCAGAGGTGTGATGTTAACCTGACAGGAATTGTACTTGTGATTTGAATAAGATTTTTAAGACTTAGCGTCTTGCTGAGGAAGATTGCGATTTGAGCAATTTTGAGGATCTATCATCCTATTGACAATGATTGATAAGTTAATTGTCAGAGATATATTGTTAACGTGACAAATTGGGAGTGATACAAGCTGAATTCATACTCTGTGTGGATGTTAATCGTCAGAAGTGTAATGCTAACTCGACAATGTTTGTAGACCAGTCATCCTATTAAAGAGGATTTACAGGAAGATTCGTTACTCTTAATCCAGTGGATTCCAAATAACCAACCCCCAGTCTTGATTAAGACTTAGCAGGGGAGGAATTTTATAGTTGACAGAGGTGTTTTGTTGAACATGATAACTTAGAAGATTTGTTACTCTTAATCTAAGGGATTCAGTCTTGATTAAGACTTAGCAGGGGAGGAATTTTATAGTTGACAGAGGTGTTTTGTTGAACATGAAAACTTAGAAGATTTGTTACTCTTAATCTAGTGGACTTCAAGCAACCAACCCTAGTCTTGATTAAGACTTAGCAGCGGAGGAATTTTGCAGTTAACAAAGGTATTTTGTTGAACATGATAACTTAGAAGATTTGTTACTCTTAATCCAAGGGATTTTAAGTAACTAACCCCAATCTTGATTAAGACTTAGCATGGGAAGAAAAAAGTGGTAGACAAGGCACATCGCCTTGTGGGTCACTATCCATCAAGTCGGAATAGAGGCACATCACCTGGTAGACCACTATCTGATGAGTTTGACTATTAGAGCTAACTGTTAACGTAATAATTTTGGTGGACCCGCCATCCTATTAAAGAGGATTTACAGGAGAATTTGGAGGGAATGGACTATCAGAGGTGTATTGTTAACTTGATAGTTTTGTGGACCTGCCATCCTATTAAAGAGGATTGGTGGGGTGTTTGGAAGAAATAGACTATCAAAAGTGTATTGTTAACTTGATAGTTTTGTGGATCCTCCATCCTATTAAAGATGATTGACAGGAGAATTTGGGGAAATGTATCAGAGGTATATTGTTAACTTGATAGTTTGGTGAACCCATCATCCTATTGAAGAGGATTGACAGGAGAATTTGGAGGAAATGGACTATCAGAGGTGTATTGTTAACTTAATAGTTTTGTAGACCCGTCATCCTATTGAAGAGGATTTGTGAGGTGTTTAGAAGAAATAGACTAGCAGAGGTGTATTGTTAACTTGATAGTTTTGTGGACCCGCTATCCTATTGAAGATGATTGGCAGGAGAATTTAGGGGAAATGGACTATCAGAGGTATAATGTTAACTTGATAGTTTGGTAGACCCGTCATCCTTTTGAAGAGGAATAGCAGGAGAATTTAGGGGAAATGGACTATCAGAGGTATATTGTTAACTTGATAGTTTGATAGACCCGCCATCCTATTGAAGATGAGTGACAAGAGAATTTAGAGCAAATGGACTATCAGAGGTGTTTTGTTAACTTGATAGTTTTATGGACCCGTCATCCTATTAAATAGGATTGGCTTCAGTGGTCGTAGTATCTTTCCCTTTTGATTGGGAAGATTGGGTTGTGTCCCATTGCTCAGGTTGATCATGCCTACTTTGTTCTTCAACTTTGATCCTGGCAATAATCCTTTGAGCATGTTCGCCTTGAGAAATTAGTTTTCTCCAGGAACGACATTCTGTAACCATTATTTGTGCTAGAAGGTCGGGTTGCAAGTTGTGTTGAAAGGTCTCCACTAAGATAGACCGTGTCATACCTGTTGGACATCGCAGAGCCATGTTTCGGAACCTCTTAACGAAGGCTTTGACTGGCTCACTCTTCTTCTGTTTAGTGGCGAGAAGGGTATGGATGAAGATTTATGTATCGTCTTCAAAGAATCTTGATAGGAAGAGTATCTCTAGATCCATCCACTTTTGGATACATCCTGTATGTAGTTTCATGAACCATTCAAAGGCAACCCCTTGAGGGTGCCAATGAACAAAAGAGACAGTATAGCGTCGTTCGCTATCACACTCCCAGTCTATGACTTAAAATGATAGATATGTTGGTTCGGTGATCGCGTGCCATCAAAAGATCATAGCGTCGAGACTTTAAACTTTGGAGGATAAGGGGCTGCATCCCATTTGGCAGGATAGGAACTACCAACTCCCTCATCTTAGAGCTCGCTTATGCGGGCTATGGCATTTAGGTAGGCTTCTAGTTCTTCTATTTTTTCCAAACTAGAGATTCTGCTCGTTCTCAATCTCTCTTCCATCTTCAGAGGAAGATTTGAGGTTGTAGGCTTCTTGGTCAGAAGAAGCATCATCAACCACTTTTCCCTTCCCTTTGCTTGTGAAGGGTCGAGATGAAGGTGTTCCTCCTCTTCGGGAAGATTCATGTCAAGGCAGCAAATTTGTTGTCTGGGGCTTGGCCCTGTCTGTGATAATTTGAGTCATCAGGGCCAGGAGTTCATTGATGGCCTCCTACTGAGATTTGATCATGGCTTGCTGTTCATCAAGTCTTTTCACCAAATCATCATGGTTTTCCTCTATATAAGTAGGGCTCTCATGTTCTTCAAAAGAACTAGAGGATTGAGATTCTGCGATGGCTGAGTGTTTATTGTCAGACCCAATTCCTTTAGCCAATTTTCAATAATCAACGGGTGGTATAACCCCCTTCCAAGTCCGAGTATGTTGATAAATTCCATCAAACCTATTTAGGTGGTCTTTCAAGCCAGGAGACTAATCTTTTACCGACTCATCAGGACTAGGGATTGATGATTTCCCTCTACCGATCATGTTGAAAGTAACTCCAAGGTATTCATCCTCTAAGGTCGTCTTCCTATGCGAACGTCGTTGTTTTTTGGGCAAAGCAACGTTCGGTAATCGGTCGAACACTAACGGTTTGGTCGCATGTGAGCAGCATTGATGTCCCGAGAGGACTATAGAAATCAATCGTTCACATTGGTATGAACGAAAGACTTGTTGTATCGGTCTTTCCCTCGATATGAACTCTCTCAAGTCTATTAAAAAGACTTGAGAAGAATTACTCACTGATCGTAAGGTTTGAATTGGAACCCCCTGCTTATGATTGGACGGGACTGGTTCCTGGTGAACATGGATCTTGTTGTGATGCCTTGAATCCATAGACTTTTTATCTCTGTCCATCAACCTAGTTGCGCTACGAATAACCCAGTACGGGGGTCTCGCTACACGGTCAGTGAGCCGGGGGTCTAGGGGGTAGCGCGCCCCTAGCTGGGGGGTCCGTGGGGAGAAGTTAACCCCCCGACGGGGTTTGGGGCAGCACTTTGAAGGTTCATGGTATACATTAGATTCTGTATTGGGTTTTATTACTCACGAACAATTAACTAAGACGCTTCAAGAAGCTCTGGCTAAGTAGCGAGAAGAGTTTAGAGCTCAAATGAAGATGGAAATGGAGTTAACCATGTAACAGATGAGGGAATTACACACTCAATAGCTACAGGCACAACAACATCAGCTATTTGAGTCTAGTCTTCGCAATGCCACAGTGGTTCAAGCCAATGCAATTGACAGTGACGTAGAGGTGAATGAACATATATTTGCCGACTCTCCTCTCAACAACAATAACATTGGGGGTTGTCCAGTTAATCCCCCTCAGCCTCATTAACGTCCCCTAAAGAAAAATAAGGACAGAGATAACGAAATGATGAAAGAGCTGGAGAATAAGGTAAATGTCTTAAGGTTCACTCAAGATGTAAAGAATGTTGACCTTTTTGTTTTGTATGATGTTTTAACAAACAATTTACGACTAATTTTGTTTGTCTAATATTTGTGTTTTCTTATCTATTCTAGACAAACAATGTATCGGAGGTCGGATGGAATCGAGCATTCATAATCATATCCATTGGATGATGGAAGGAATAGTGGAGTGAAAAGATATATTTCAAGTTGAGATCCAAGATCAAGCTTTATCCGTAAAGTTTACCAAAACGAGCTCAATTGAAGATCAAGATTGCTTGAGTAAATTAGTTTAGGTGTTATATTATGTGCGTTTAATACTTCAAGCTCAATATCATATACACACACAATTTATTGGTTTATCCGTTTTGGATTTTATCCACAAACAAAGTTTTTACAAACAAATAAATTTATGTTTATATACATATATGTTTGTTTTCATGCGGATATTTTATTTTAGTGTAGCTATATATATATGAAACAAATATACTTATTCATATACATACTCATATGTTTCATATTTATCATTTTGTCAAATGCATATATTGTGCAAAACTTTATTTTTTGCATAATATTGAGTTTTTAGTTTGTAGACTTCACAAAAATATTTTATATCTTTTATTAAGTCTATAAAATTATTTTATAAAGTTTCAAAAGTTTGTTTAAGTCAAATGTCAAAAAACAAGTGTGTTGACATTTTATGTTTTGCACTACTTTGAAAAATGATGAGTTTTCAATATTAAGAAGAGCAATTCCAAAAATTCTTTTTGTAACATATTTATTATCATGTTTATAATCCTTTCACAAAGTTTTATAATTTTTGGAATTTATTTGCTATTTTTAAAAGCACTTCAAAAATCAGATTTACTATTCAAAACTGGCTGTGTTATCAATTAGCTGATGCAAAGGTTCAGTCGACTAAAGAAAATGGCCAGAAATATCAAAAGTTTTTGTTTTTTCATCAGTCGAATGATGAGGTCTTCAGTCAACTGATGAGGTCCTCAGTTGACTGATGAGATGATGAGTACTTGTAACGATCAGCTCATCAGTTGATTAATCCATCCTATCAGTCGATTGACGACTCCAACGGCTAGTTTTTCTAGCTTTTGTCTATTTTGAGTTTTTAGTCTTTTTTCCTTATTTTCTCTTGCCTTTGGGGTTCCTATAAATACCCCTCGCATATCCTCAGTTTATTTTAAGAAGAGAAAAGTTTTAAAAGAGTTTTACAAGTTTTGTTTAAGGGTTTTAAGTTTGTTTAAGAGTTTGTTTGTGAAGAAACTTTTACAAGAGTTTGAGGAGATCATCCTTTGGTGTTTAAGAATTCAACTCTTCTCCCTCTCTCTATTGTCATCATAGAAAAGTTTTTCTAAACTTATCTCTAGCTATTTATATGTTTGATTTTCATTTCCATAAAGCTAGATTTTTATTGAGTTTAGATTTATTTTGATTATACTCATTGTTCACACGCAATCTATTGAGCTTATTATATTTTCATACATAGTGTAATTTGGGGTTGTGGGTTTGTGACATTAAGAGTAAGCTTAATTGAGTTCTCATCTAGTTAGAGAATAAAACATTGTATTTGCGCCTTCATTGTAAGATCACTTTATAATACACTTGTACACCGAGAGGAGTGTGTGGTGATAGACGGGGTCGGTTCCAAGAGGAGTAACGTCGGTAGTAAAGCCTAGAGAGAGGTAGTAAATCCGAGCACTTGAGGAAGGACACGGACTAAAAACTAATACTTAGAGGGTGTAGAGTGAGATTGCAAGAGTATAAGATTGTAGAGTTTTGGTGAGCTAAAAAACCGAGTGTGAGGTGTAAAAGTTATTCGGGTAAGCGTCAAAAACCCGGTTGTGATAGTGGAGATCTCCTTGAGGCGAGGAGAGAAGACATAGGTCAAGTGGTTGACTGAACTTTGTAATTATATCTTGTGTTTGAGTTTGGCTTAGCGCACTTATATTTTTGTTCATCTTTATCGCCATTCTCTTATTGTTTATTTTGCCCACTATATTGTTTACTCTTGTGTTTATATCCTTTCATATATCTCATAGTGTATCTCATTTCTAGGATATTGCTCTTTGTTTATATTACTCATTCTTGATCATAACACATTGTATATCTACCTTGCAAGAATAATTTGTTAAAAGTTTTTAATTAGCATAAAATCAGATTATATTAGCATAAACCATATTCAACCCCCCCCCTCCCCGCGCTCTAGGATGCTTTCAAAGAAGACCAGCATTCCATGCCCGTATCCGAGGGAATGGGAATCCGATTCCATACCCATCGAAGTCTAATTTAATCAATTTCATGCCATTCGACGGGAAAGGCTCGCCAACCCAGCACTTGGTCTACTTAAAATCCTATTTAGGTATAATCTCTGGGAATGAACATTTGATGATTCGGTCATTTGTGGGCACCTTGTACGGGATCGCCTTCGATTGGTATCAGCATCTTAAGACAGGGAGTGTTAACTGCTAGGACGACATGGAAAATATGTTCCTCAGTAACTTCTTCGATGAAGACACTAAGGTGTCAATCGGAACCCTTTTGGATGAGAAGCAAAGGAGTGGAGAGTCAGTCGACACCTTCGTTAAACGCTTCTGAAATAAGATGATGAACTGCCGAGATTCGTTTACAGGGGAGTTCATACTCTATACTTGCCACAACAATCTCTCACTCGATGTTCTGGAAGCTGCGCGAGTTGTGTCATCCAAAACTTGGAAGGAGTTAAGACTACACGGTGAACAAACTGAACGCTTTCTTAAAATAAAGAAGACTGAGAGAAGCCAACCAGTGATTCCTGTAGCTGCTATTGGTGTTAATCAAACATTACAGCGACAATCGCGATGGAAATTGTCCCAACAATCGCCTCAAACGCAACGTTACTCCTTCAAGGACAATGAGGTTCTAGCCATCTTCAAGTTCCTCATGAACAACAACAAAATCGATCTGCCACCTATTAAAAATTAGGAGGAAGCTGACGAAACTTCGGATCTAAAGTACTGTGCATATCACAGGAGGGTCCATCATCCCACTAAGTCTTGCTTTATTCTTCAAGAAAAAAAATCCAAGCCTTGGTTAACACCGACATCATAATGACAAAATAAGCCAAATGAGGACGGCACCTACTCCGAAGAGTATACGAATATAAACTGCTTCTCCATGAACCTCCGACAGGTATACGAGGTTAAATTGCTCCCTTAGCTCCAAAGAATACATGAGTATAAACTGTTTCTCTATAAACCTTCAATAGGTATACGAGGTTAAACTACTCCCATAACTCCAAAGAGTACACAAGTATAAACTGCTTCTCTATGAACCTCCGTTAGGTATACGAGGTTAAACTGCTCCCTTAACTTCGAAGAGTACACGAGTATAAATTGCTTCTCCATGAACCTCCGATAGGTATATGAGGTTAAACTGCTCCCTTAACTCTGAAGAGTACACGAGTATAAACTGCTTCTCATTTATCCTCCTACTGGTATATGAGGCTAAACTTCACCCTTGACTCCGAAGAGTACACAAGTATAAACTGCTTCTCTTTTATCCTCCTACTAGTATATGAGGCTAAATTGCTCTCTTTCCTCCAACGGGTATACGAGTTTAAACTGCTTCTCTTATTTCTAACAAAAAGTTCCTAGAGAATATTACACATAATATTCTTAAGGATAACCCAATAATATGGCTGAAAATAATACGCTCCTCATTAGACTCAGTTTCGCTGAAAAAGTTAGGGGTCATACGAAGTTCGAGGAGAATACGAAGTCAAGAACCAATAACTGATTCTGTATCAAGAATGGTAGCATTGCCCGCCAACGGGAAGTTCCTGGAGATTACTATGCATGATATTCTTAAGGATAACCCGAAATGAGCTGATTATTCTAGAGGAAAACCAGAAATTTGAATAATCCACTCTTAATCATTACAAAAGCGATTATTAAAAATCCCTCACTGTGGTTATTTAATCATTACCAAGATGATTAAAACCCTCCCACTTTGACTCTAAATTCCTTCAAGGATGAAGCACATCCAAGCTGTTTCAACCAACTTAGGAACAAGTTGCCAAAATCTTTCTTAGTCATCGACATCTTTCTGATAACCTGGATTCTTCTGCGAAGTGAAAGATAACAAAATATCTTCTTTCTTTCATTCATAACCCTTGGTTACTTCCAATCGCTAGGGTTAATCTTATCAATTCCCACACTGTGACTCTTAGAGCACTCTTTCATCGAGATAAGATTCAACGACTTCTTCCGGTCAATCTTTCCTCACAAAACTCTCATTGTATAATTATGGAGTACCTGATGATTCACGGTCCTCCACCATAATATCCCTCACTGATCAAATCAATTGATAGTGGGTCCACAAAATCCTTCATGGTCAAACCCACACAAACTCTCGCTGTGTCCAGGCCTTTAACTCCCATTGTTAAAATCCCGACATAGAACTCAAAATTCAACTTGTCAAGCCAGAGCAAATGTCAAACCCCTTTCGTGTTAAGTTTTCATAAGAAAATACCGTCGAAAACTTAACACTAAAACTCCCACTATGTTGACAAAGTGATTTGTACAAATCAACACTCCCACTGTTATTTGTACCTCCACTCCTTTATTTGGTCAAACCTTTGAACGGTTAGGGCCAAAGTCAAAATCTCCTCTCGTTTTCTTCCATGAATGAGAGGTCCATTTTCAAATTGGACGATTAGATCTTTCGATAAACAAGAGTTCACCCAAACCGAGCGATCAAATCTTTGAATAGTTAGGGTCGTCTCAACCCCATTTGGTCAAACTTTTGAACAGTTAGTGTCAAAACCAAAATCCTCTCTCGATTCCTTCCATGAACGAGAGGTTCACTTTCAAATTGGATAATTAAACTTTTAAATAGTTAGACTCATTCCAAACCCCCATTTGGTCAAACCTTTGAACAGTTAGGGACAAAACCAAAATCCCCTCTCGATTCCTTCCATGAACGAGTGGTTCACTTTCAAATTGGATGATTAAACCTTTGAACAGTTAGAGTCATTCTAAACCCCCATTTAGTCAAACATTTGAATAGTTAGGGTTAAAACCGAAGTTTTCTTTCGATAAATGATAGTTCTCCACCCAAACCGAGCGATCAAACCTTTGAATAGTTAAGGTCGTCTCAAACCCCATTTGATCAAACCTTTGAACAATTAGAGCCAAATCTAAAATTCCCTCTTGATTCCTTTCATGAGCGAGAGGTCTACTTTCAAATTGGACGATTAAACCTTTAAATAGTTAGATTCGTTTTAAACCCTCATTTGGTTAAACCTTTGAACAGTTAGGACCAAAATCGTAGTGTTCTTTCGATAAATGAGAGTTCTCCACTCAAACTGAGCGATCAAACCTTTGAACAGTTAGGGTCGTCTCAAACCCCACTTGGTCAAACCTTCCTAGTTAGGGCTAAAATAAGAATTCCTTCTCGATAAATAAGAAGTCCACCTTCAGATTGGGTAATCAAACATTTTGACTGTTAGGGTTATCCAAATCTTTTTGATTCTCGGAGTGGAGATCCCACTCTTACTTTCACCTTGTAGATTCTTGAAGTGGAGATCCCACTTTGAGTTTCTTTTGAAGCAGGAGATAGAAAATAAATTTTTTCCTCTCCGGCACCAGGGTTCGTCTTTGTCCCAAGAGAAGATAAGCAGGAGATAGAAAATAAATTTCTTCCTCTCTTGCACTGAGTTCGTCTCTGCCCCAATAGAAGACATAATCTTTCCGCAACCAAAAACCCATGCCTTTCACGCATGGGAGACTTTATCTCGATTCCTAATTAGAGATAAGTTTGCATCTAACAAATGTTGCCGGGTGGTCCGTTCCTGTGAAAACGACCATGTCTACGTATTCAACATCGTAGCGACCAAAATCCATATCTTTCACGCATGAAGGACTTTATCTCAATCCCCAATTAGAGATAAGTCTACGCCTAACATGCGTTAACAGTTAGTCCTTTTCCCGTGAAATGACAAAAGCCTACGTATTCAATGTCATAGAAAGTTATTATTAATAACACCAAAATTCATGTCTCACACGCACGGGGGACTTTATCTCGATCCCTAATTAGAGATAAGCATACGCCTAGCACATGTTGTTGGTTAGTCTTTTCCTGTGAAAATGACAAAAGCCTACGTATTTAATATCGTAGTAGGTTGTTATTAATAATACCAAAATCCATGTATCACATACATGGGAGACTTTGTCTCGATCCCTAATTAGAGATAAGCATACGTCTAACACGCGTTGCTGGTTAGGCTTTCTTGTAAAAATGACAAAGTCTATGATATCATAGCACCAAGTCTAAAAGAGTTCATTCTTTTAGCACAACATTATATGTAGAATGGACTTAGACAATCTATATGCTAGCTCGACTCAAACGGTAGTCGGTAAGGCTCATCAAATCTGTTGATGGCTGAGGGTTTGCCAAAAATCCTATAATGAGCAGCTTGCAATGATGTATTCGCTCTTCTAGCTCGGAGAGCATCTCTTCACAAAGCTTGTACGAGCTTCACCTTCAATCAGCTTTAATAGTCATTAACGCACTAGCTTCATCAGTTGGTTTCGTGACTCGAGCACCTTGAAATGTTTGGTAGCCTTTGAAATTGTAGCTGTATCAGCATCTATAACTGGTTCTACAATCAAATCTCGCACAAAGAGCTCAACCTAGCGAGCCTCTGATGCATCTAGAGCTTGTTTTTCCAAAACTCCGATGAGCATACGAGTATAAACCGCATCTCTTTGAACATTCGACAGGTATATGAGGTTAAACTGGTTCCAAAAACTCCAATGAGTATTTGAGTATAAACTGCATCTCCTTGAACATCGGACAGGTAAACGAGGTTAAACTGATTCTCAAAACTCCCAATGAGTATACGAGTATAAATTAATTCTCCATGCTCTAATGATTTAAGAGCTTAAATTGTGTAGAATCTAGTTAACGTACGAGTATAAACTGTGTTCACGCCACAATAAAGGTTAACGTCGGTCAACAAATCGACGATTTCGCCAAAATAAGACTCAAGATAATTCTCAGGTTAAAATTGCACTCAGGAGTTCAATCGCAAGTCAAATATAAACTACCGACGAACATGATCAGTTCAACATCGATTGGACGACGCGAGCTAAATCAGGTATCAATGCACCAGTTTCAGTTCAAAAAGATTTCGATAACGGTCAGACGATAAGCACAACACCGAAAGAATTTCAGACTATTTGACAAAAATACTGAATAGGATGGAAGCTGAAGAAGTCAAGTATTGAAGCCATTCACAGGTCTTTCAACACGATCTCCTCAACAAATACTGAAGAGATTGAAGGCAAAACCTATCATATCCAAAGTATTCTAGACTCCTCGATAAAATACAGAGACTGAAGGGTTATCTGTAGGCATCAAAAATTACCTATAAGATTCTAAACTTAGCTCAAGATGAAGAGGATACGATTAACGTAATCATCTGAGGCAAAGAATATCATCCAATGCCAAAAGAAAGCAATGCAACACTGTTAGACCCTAGAGGGGGGGGGGGGGGGGGGGATAGAGGGGGGGGGGAGGGGGGTGATTAGGGTCTTATGCTAATCTAATTCGATTTTATGCTAATTAAAAAAAATTAATAAGTTATCCTAGCAAGTATGAAATACAACAGTATATATGAGCTAGGATGAGCAATATGAACTAAGGAGTATATCCTAGCAATGAGATATACTATAAATTATATGCAAGGATATACAAACTAACACAAGGGCGAAATAAACAATCTACCAAAGTGATAGGGCAATATGAAGAGCAATACACAAAGACGATATAAAATATGAATACAATAATAAGAACGCCAATGCAATCGCAAACAAAATGATATGATCACGAAGTTCGGTCTAACCACTTGACCTACGTCTCCGCTCCTCACCTCGAGGAGATCTCCACTATCACAACTGGGTTTTCTACGTTCACCCGAATAACGTTTATACCATACAATACGGTTTTCTAGTTTACCAAAAACTCTATAACTAACACACTCTTGTAATCCCACTCTACACCCTCTCAAGTGTTGAACTAGACGTGTCTCCCTCAAGTGCTCGGATATAACCTCTCTCTAGGTTCGTCAACCGATGTCACTCCTCTTGGGAAGATCCCCGACTCTCGCCACACACTTCTCTCGGTGTACAAGTATATTACAAAGTGTATCCTCACAAGGCTCAATACAATAAATATTTGCTCTCTACTATGGATGAGAACACAATGAAAGCTCACACTCAATTGTTATAACTCTCACCAACCCAAATATACTATGTATGAAAATACAATAAGCTCAAGTGGGTGTGTGTAGACAATGAGTGAAATCAAATCAACTAAACTCAATATAAAACTAGCTTTAATAAAATGATAATCAAATAAATAGATGTAAAGCTAGAAATAGAGTTTAAAAAACTTCTCAATATATCAAGATGTAGAGAAAGAATAGTTGGATGCCCAAACACCAATAGATGATCTCCTCAAGCTCTTATGAAATTGATTTTACAAACTCAAACTTCCAAATGCTTAAAAGCTTCTTAAACTAAACTTAAACTCTTGTTTAAAACTCTTTAATCTTGTTTTAAAAAAACACTCTCTTGTTGTGGAAGAGCTGAAGGCAATAGGGTATTTATACCCACTCAAAACTTCAGCAAAAACCCAAAACAAAATGACCAAAAAAATCCAAGAATCAGAAATCTGATTCTGTACCGGAACTAGCCGTTGGAGTGAACGGCGGTCTTTGAAACTTAGAAAACTTCCAGATACTTTGGCGGTCGACCGTGGCGGTCGACCGTGGCGGTCGACCGTGACGGTCGACCGTGGAAAACTTCAAGCTGACGGTCGATCGTGGCGGTCGACCGCGAAAGTTTTTGTTGGCTCCGCAGGCTAAAAACAAAGGCGTGGTCGATCGTGGCGGTCGACCGTGAACTGATACATGAAAAGAACAGTTTGAAAGTAAAATGCTGATTTTAAAACCCTGTTTAAAAATATCAAATAAATTTAGAAAAATGTAAAACTTTGAAAAATGATTGTAGACATGATAATAAACATGCTACAAAAACTGGTTTATAAAAAGGACTTCCCAAATGAGATGAAAATGTAAACATGTTAATTTTGACATTTTGGCCAAACCATGTTTTGAAACTTTGCATAATGATTATGTAGACTTAATAAAATATGTATATGATTATTGTTAAGTCTAAAAACTAATAATACAATATTTTTACAAATACAATAGAAAATGAAACATATGAGTATGTATATGAAAATATATTTGTTTCATATCTAAGTAGTTAAACCAAATCACAATAATAAATATAAAATATGTAATTTCATATTTATAGACATAAAAATTAAAACTTGTGTTGTATATATATATATGACTACATATATATATAAGAAAACCAATAAAATGTGTGTGTATATGATATTGAGCTTAGAGTATCTAACACACATAATATAAAACCGTGTGTATATGATATTGAGCTTAGAGTATCTAACACACATAATATAAAACCTAAACTAGATTACCCAAGTCGATCTTGATCTTCAATAAGCTTGACTTGGTACACTATGCGGATGAAGCTGAACTTGGATCTTAAACTTGAGTTGTACATAGCTTCACCTACTATTCCGCCCACCTCCATTGGATATTATCATTGAAGCGCAATCCATCCAACCTCCAACTCATTGTTTGCCTAGAATAAATACGAAAACACAAACACTAGACAAATAACATTAGAAGTAAATTGTTCGTTAAACATCATCAAAACAAGAAGGCCAACAATCTCCCCCTTTTTGATGATGACAAACAATTTACAAAAAGGATATATGCATGAAAGGAAATGAATATACAAAGTATAATATATCATGCATATAAACAAGAAAGAATATACTCACAATATTTATCCCCCTTTGACAACATCAAAAAGGGGACAAAAGGATGAAGAGAGCGAAAGCTCTCCCTATCAATAAGCATGAGCGATTATAAAAAATATAGGGATTGCTTTCCCTATCAAAATGACTCATGAATGTATGAAATGAATGATAAGGCATACATATGTGAGATTAAAAACATACTAAACATAACTCATATACAAAAAAGATAATGAGAACACATATAAATATGTCAAAATAAAAAAGTGTCTCATTAATAAAAAAATATAAAAGCCATATAAAAGAATAGATTTATGAAAACAAAAAAAAGAGGAACATGAGAATCATGCAGAAAGTTTTCAAATGAAAACGAATAAACCAAAAGAAATCATAAATCAAAGTTTATATTCAAAAACAATGTTTGATCAATAAATAGAACTTTCTTTGTAGAACTTGATCAAACCACATAAAGAATACATTATAAAGCATATATGAAATTTGAATCATCTATTTGTGCTATATAATGAATTCAAAAGAACAAATCAAAACAAAATTTTCATAGTTCAAAAAATAAGATTACAAAACATACAAGAATCATGAACTATGGAAAAAATTATTTTTAAAAGTATAAAGCCAAATCATCATTAATTTTAAAAAATCAAGAGAAGTAACTATATCTAGCTCTTGAGCTAGTAACAACCCATATAAAACATTTAAGCGTCCGGTAAACATAATTTAGGAATAAACACCCAATAAACCCGGAGGATTATACAAACCTCTCATCAAAATAAAACCAATAATCATGAAAACAAAAGAATTTGACCAATAAAAGGAATTGTTTTCATAAAAGTTTAAAATACATTTTTCAAAACCAAGAAAAAAAATAAAAGTACTAAAATTCTTGGCTTAAAAATTATTTTGGCACCCAAGTATTCTTGGTGCCAGTTTGTTTAGGGACATGACCCCTATCATTAAAGCTCAAAGCCCTAGGGTTATGAATCCTCTTGGGCACATATAGTGCACTAACACGGTCAAAACAATATTCATTCAAATGATCCTTCCGATTGAAATTTGTGCAATGAAAGTGATCCATTTGTTTTTGTGGACCATTAGCTCGTGCACGGGAAACATTTGCAAACATAGATGATCTTTTAAGATTATTTTGCAAATGTGAAACATTATCAAAATAAAACTTTCCTAAGTGGCCATATTTACCACAAACATCACATTTAGAAGTATGTGGTCTACTAGAAATATTTAGCAAACTTAAATTCTTTTTCAAATCAAAGCAAAACTTTGCCAAATAGCCAAACCGACCACAATAATTACATTGATACACACTAGCATGGTTATGATGAACATTATATGCATGTGCATGAGTGTGTGATAAAGAAGCTTGATGAGATGCACAAGAAACATTTGATTTTATAGGTTTATATGCATCATAGCAAAATTTAGACAAATGGCCTTTACGACCATAAATAGTGCATTTATAAACTTTGCTATATATGTGTGCATAATGAGTGGATGATTTAGACTCAGATTTGGCACACATATTCATAAGCTTCTTATGATTATCAATGCATGAAGTTAATGTTGAATCTAAAGATGATATGCTATTTTTGACAAGATTCAACTCAACATTAGGCACGACATCATTGATAATAGAAGTAGAGGAAGTATTGTTATCAAATTCATTTATAATGCATTCTACTTCTAGCATGGCAACTTTATTTGCATGAGTTAAACTAGCAATAGATGAGCTTAAATTTTTATTTTCCAAATTCAATATATCATTATTTTCTTTAAGTGTAACATTCTCTTTAGCAATGATATCACATTTGGAACCTAGCAACTCATGATCAGATTTTAATTCTACATACTTGCTTTTAAGATCAATAAAATTATTTTACAATTTATTATAGGCATGAGATAATCTTTCATATGCACAAGCGAGTTCATCAATAGATAAATCATTATCGGAATCATAATCGCTTACTACACAAGAATTATCCTCTTGTGGCCGTGTGCATGATGCTCCACATAAACTTGAAGAAGAATCCTCCAAAGCTTGCATGATGCTCCACATAAACTTGAAGAAGAATCCTCCAAAGCTTGTCGGATTGCCTCTAAGTCCCCTTGATGTGCTTCAATAAATTTATGTGCTTCAATAAATTTCTAAAGTTTGTAAGCACTATCAAAATGAACAAATTTGTTAGAAAAGGATGATTCAAAAGTATTAAGTAAAAATTCTAACAAAAGCTTGTTCATTGTAAACATTTTATTATCATGATCGCTCCACTTGGATATCTTCAAAGTGGGCGCAATATAAGCACAATCAATAACTTCCTATAAGTCGATATTTCTATATTCAACAAATAGTTTAAATCTAGAAGCCCATTGTGCATAGGGAAAATTAATGAATTTAGGAGCAACATTTGATTCATAGCCTAAACGAAATACATTTATATTCATGATATATATGTGAATATATGCAAGCAAGACAAATGCAATCATAACTAGATTAGCACAAATAAGATAACTTGGATCTTTAACTCAAGACGATTAGTCCTTAAATCAAAGAGCACCAGCTCTGATACCAATTGTTAGACCCTATAAGGGGGGTGATTAGGGTCTTATGCTAATCTAATATGATTTTATGCTAATTAAAAATAATTAATAAGTTATCCTAGCAAGTATAAAATACAACAATATATATGAGCTAGGATGAGCAATATGAACTAAGGGGTATATCCTAGCAATGAGATATACTATAAATTATATGCAAGGATATACAAACTAACACAATGGTGAAATAAACAATCGACCAAAGTGATAGGGTAATATGAAGAGCAATACACAAAGGCGATATAAGATATGAATACAATAATAATAACGCCAATGCAATCACAAATAAAATGATATGATCATGGAGTTCGGTCTAACCACTTGACCTACGTCTCCGCTCCTCACCTCGAGGAGATCTTCACTATCACAACCGGGTTTTTTACGTTCACCCGAATAACGTTTATACTATATAATACGGTTTTCTAGTTTACCGAAAACTCTACAACTAACACACTCTTGTAATCCCACTTTACACCCTCTCAAGTGTTGAACTAGACGTGTCTCCCTCAAGTGCTCGGATACAACCTCTCCCTAGGTTCGTCAACCGACACCACTCCTCTTGGGACGATCCCCACACACTTCTCTCGGTATACAAGTGTATTACAAAGTGTATCCTCATAATTAGGCTCAATACAATAAATGGTTGTTCTCTACTATGGATAAGAACACAATGAAAGCTCACACTCAATTGTTACAACTCTCACCAACCCAAATATACTATGTATGAAAATACAATAAGCTCAAGTGGGTGTGTGCAGACAATGAGTGAAATCAAATCAACTAAACTCTATATAAAACTAGCTTTAATAAAATGATAATCAAATAAATAGATGTAAAGCTAGAAATAGAGTTTAGAAAACTTCTCAATATATCAAGAGGTAGAGGGAGAATAGTTGGATGCCCAAACACCAATAGATGATCTCCTCAAGCTCTTGTGAAATTAATTTTACAAACTCAAACTTCCAAATGCTTAAAAGCTTCTTAAACCAAACTTAAGCCCTTGTTTAAAACTCTTTAATCTTGTTTTAAAAAAACACTCTCTTGTTGTGGAAGAGCTGAAGGCAATGGGGTATTTATACCCACTCAAAACTTCAGCAAAAACCCAAAACAAAATGTCCAAAAAACCCAAGAATCAGAAATCTGATTCTGTACCAAAACTAGCCGTTAGAGTGAACGGCGGGGGGGGGGGTCGACCGTGGAAAACTCACGGTCGACCGCAAGCCAGCTTTGAAACTCAGAAAACTTCAAGATACTTTAGCGGTTGACCGTGACGGTCAACTGTGGGAAAATTCGAGCTGACGTTCGACCGTGACGGTTGACCGCGAAAGTTTCTGTTGGCTCCCCAGGCTAAAAACAAAGGCGCAGTCAACCGTGGTGGTCGACCGTGAACTGATACATGAAAAGAACAGTTTGAAAGTGAAATGCTGATTTTAAAACCCTGTTTAAAAATATCAAATAAATTTAAAAAAATATAAAACTTTGGAAAATAATTGTAGACATGATAATAAACATGCTACAAAAATTGGTTTATAAAAAGGACTTCCCAAATGAGAAATATCATTATTTTGCAAAATAGTCCAAAACGCGAAAATGTAAACATATGAATTTTAACATTTAGGCTAAACCATATTTTGAAACTTTGCACAATGATTATGTAGACTTAATAAAATATGTATATGATTATTGTTAAGTCCAAAAACTAATAATACAATATTTTTACAAATACAATAGAAAATAAAACATATGAGTATGTATATGAAAATATATTTGTTTCATATCTAAGTAGTTAAACAAAATCACAATAATAAATATGAAATATGTAATTTCATATTTATAGACATAAAAATTAAAACTTGTGTTGTATATATATATGACTACATATATATACAAGGAAACCAATAAAATGTGTGTGTATATGATATTGAGCTTAGAGTATCTAACACACATAATATAAAACCTAAACTAGATTACCCAAGCCGATCTTGATCTTCAATAAGCTTGACTTGGTACACTATGCGGATGAAGTTGAACTTGGATCTTGAACTTGAGTTGTACATAGCTTCAGCTACTATTCCGCCAACCTCCATTGGATATTATCGTTGAAGCGCAATCCATCCAACCTCCAACTCATTGTTTGCCTAGAATAAATACGAAAACACAAACACTAGACAAACAACATTAGAAGTAAATTGTTTGTTAAACGTCATCAAAACAAGAAGGCCAACAAACACGTGAAACGACCAAACGAAGAAGCGACAGGACGCGCGAAACGACAAAACGGCGAAGCGAAACAAAGTGTCTCAAAAATTACGAGACACATAATGTGTATCGATTTGAGTGTGAGACACACAATGTGTCTCGCACCCAAGTGCGAAACACACAATGTGTCTTGCACACAAGTCGGGACACACAATGTGTCTCGCACACAAGTCGAGACACACATTGTGTCTCGTGCATACAGCCTCCCGACGATTTATTTTTTATAAGTTTCTTAGGATTTGTGTGTTCCAGTGGCTTTCTAACTGCCTTGGGGTTATCCTTAAATGCTGGAAAATTGTTATTAACTTAAGATATGTTCAAAGTATGGATTCTTATCCATAAACACAGTGTTCTAAGCCTAGAAATACCCCCCCCTCGTGCATTTGTGAAGGGTACTGACGGATACTGACGAGATCTGAGCTTTGAGTTGAAGCTCTAACAAATTGAGAGCAGAGAGACACAATTTACAAATAAAAAGGCGAGATCTTGGTGAATTCATGTGCATAAAGAGAGGATTTTGAGAGATCTGCAGGCCCTCACCCCTTCCCTCAAGATCAAACGTCGATTTGATCTTGATAAGAGTGGTAATCACACTTTGCTGAGGTTGTTTACTTCTATTCTTATTTCTTTAACAAAACAAGAACCCTAAGCCTTCTTCACAATTAATCAGGATCTGTGATTCGGTGGTCCACGGATCAAAGCATCCACGGCACATACAAAGATCCCATGCAAGTAACGATCGATAAACATTCTTTGTGTGTGTTTCTAGAAAATCTTTTGTGCAAATTGTGTGTAGAGAAGTCTTATAAAAAGGCTAAATCTCATGAATCTATTGTAATCGATAAACGACTTGTAATGGATTCCACAATGAGAATGATTTCCGACGCAAACAAGCATAGAGTGTTTGATGCACCAAAGTTAGAGTTTCTGGCAGATTTGACTATAGTTGAGACTCCAGTCCGCATTCTTGCTAGGGAGGACAAGAAACTCTAGAATAGAGTGATTCCATTAGTTAAATTGCAATGGAACCTGAAAGGAGCCGAGGAAGCTTTTTGGGAGCGTGAGGAGGATATGCGTCGCGACTACCCACACCTGTTCGAGCAAGTATATTATGAGTTATAGTATTGTTTATGTTCATGTATAGTCGCATTTATACTTAACGCTAGAATGTGGGTATTAACACTTAGCTCCTAATCATTTGGAACATATAGTATATACATGGGGGGTTCCTTGTCTGGATTTCTCGCCCGACGTACAAGTTCCGTTTAATTAGAGGCTAAGTGGGAGTATTCACATCCTAGATGTTAAGTATAAATTTTGCTTGTGATTCATATTTGAAAATTAATGGCAGGAGATGTGTATGTGAGGGATTCCTTGTCTGGATTATCCCTTCAACGTGCTTTTTTCGTATTATTAATTTCTAAGATAAGATTTCTGAATTTCAAGGACGAATTTTTTTTAAGGAGGGGTGAATGTAAAACCCCGTAAATTTTGAAAATAATATGAAAAATAATATTTGATGAGTTTTATTATGGATGATACTATTCTGAGATGAATATAACTATGTTTGAAATCGATATATATATATATATATATATATATATATATATATATATATATATTATATATATATATATATATATAATATATATATATATATATATATTATATATATATATATATATATATATTATATATATATATATATATATATACTATATATGATATATATATAATATATATATATATATAGTAATATATACTATATATATATATATATTATATATATATGAGTATATAATAGTGTAAACATGCACATACACGATAGAACCAGTCGGGCAGAATTGACCTGCTGGTTGGTGCGACTGATCGAGTTGATCAGTCGAGCGCGATGACTACCCAATTTTGTTTGGTACGGATTTCTGTTTCAAGGTGCAGCGATTTGTTTCGCGTTCGGTTTGGTTTGTATATATATGAGTATATATATCCAAAATTTCCCTTTTCTTCATATTTCCACATGGACAACAACCACTCTTTCCCCTTCAAACCCTAGATCTTTTTTTGTGAGTTTAGAGAGCTTTGAGAAACAAAAATCAAGAGGAGGGCGAGATTCGCGGCTGTTGGTGAAGGAGAATCGTGTCACTCGCGTTCGTGGGAGTTCAACATGAATTTTGAGGTGAGTTTCATCTCCTCCAATCTCATTCCCATTTTTATTTGGTTTTATTGGTTTTATTGGATTTCCAAAACCTATTTTTGAATAAAGATCACACTTTTGAATATATATTATATGTAAAGATTTGATCTTTTTGATTTAAATAGATATAAAACGGATTCTCAGATATAGGTTTAAGTTTTGAACATGGTCTAACATGACAATTTTGCTAAGTTATCGTTTTCATGATGAGTTTACAAGTATAATTATGTTAGGGTTAGTAATTTTCCCTTAATACTTATATTTACATTTTCATGTAGCAGAATAAACCCTAAGTACATTAAATCAAGTTTTAAAAATAATTTTCTTGAAATTTTTTGATTTTTGATGCATTTCGACTGAAACCAACTTTTCTCAAGAAACTAAGAATTTTGTTCTGGCCGGTCGACCGATATTGATTATCGGTCAACTAATTGTGGCTGGTCGGTCGACCGACATAGAAAATCGGTCGACCGACATAGAAAATCGGTCGACCGACGGAGATGATTTGTGTGTGCACGTTTGTGCACATTACTGCCAGTCGTCCAAAGGGTTATTGTCAGTCGACTGATCTGAGTTGTGCTGTGTACGTTGCTTTTGCCATGTAAGTCGATCGTGAATGCGAAGTACGGGTCCGCACATCGATACACGTTCTTGGCCACTGGAATACATGTATTGGGTCTGAGTTCGCTCGAGCTTTTAGAGGTGTGTGATTTAATATTTTGAGTTTGTCACGATAGTGAGTGAAGTTTAATTCATCTTATGTTAGTTTCGGAAGCTTGAGTGAGGTTAGCTGGTTTACCGCAATGAGACCGCGAATGGACTACACTCAAAGTATGTTAGTTGGTATACGGTAATGAGATCGTAGTAGACTTCACTTTGTTATGCATCATTATTTTCGAAATAGGTTGATATGCCTATTTTCGCAGGGCGACTGAGCAAGGTAGCGAGCCACAGAATTTATGAGCGTCTTACTCGACATCATTATTTTTTGATAGAGGATCACACAAATTTGTATTTATGCTCTCATATTATTTACCCGAGCATAGGGTATAAGACTGAGGTTGTCATACATGATGTATACTATATAAGATTCTTTTACGGGATTCTTATACTTGTTATTGCGCCACCTACCCGAGGGTAGTGTGAGATATTATGTCATATTTTGGATGAGTCTTGGTAATGTATTGATTTTATTGATTTTTGTATTCCTGGGATTTTGGACTTGATATTTAGCGTATCATAGTTTGAGATACGAGGTATATACATGAGGGTTTCCTTGTTTGGATTATTTCACTTAACGTACCCATTCTCATGTTGTGGATTTCTAAATACTATTTCCTCTTAGTTCATGATAGATGATTTATATATCTAAATATAATAACTTGTATTTTTATACTCCTTACCACCTCCCCTCTGGGCGTGGTGGAGATGATCTCACTAGCTCTTTGACGCTCCTTGATTTTATTTTTTTTAGGCAGCGAGTCAGGCGTATGGAGAGTCGCAGGTTGACGAAGATTTAGCTTAGCTTCCATCATTATTTAGTAGTTTATTTAAAGCTCCATAGTAGTTATTATTTGTTTTCGGTCATTAGAGATGTATTTCATTTTGGAGGCTGAGTGCCTTAGTACTATTTTTATTTAACTCATGTATATAGAGATTTATAGTTCTTATTTCAAACTATCAGGTGTATTTTAGTTCTTTGTTGAAACATGAGTACATTTATTATTGGATCTTTTCTCTATATTATGTTCCTTGTATTATTATCTTACTCTATCTGCTCGTACACACACTTCTTGTATTTGATTCCATTAGAGAGATAATACGGTGATGGTGAAATGTGTTGTTGCACAATGTTTAGTGCATAGCAGGTTTGACATCCTTGGGTTCACCTTGGACTACAGCCTCGTGCGAAACCAGGGGCGTCACATATCTCACCATTGAAGTAGTCCAAGAAACAACATTCTTATTGGCGTCTCCTCAAAGGATCACCATGCATTATCAATTAGCTCACATCTCCCTCATCCATCTCCCCACACCAGTCAATATAGTTAACATAATACTGGATATAGTTAACGAATAATGTACATAATTAACATGTACTTGATATAGTTAATAGATATCAAATATCATTAGTAGATACTTGATATAGTTAAAAACCAATGGATAAATTTAATAACAGTATTCAAAATTAACATGTATTGTGCAAATATATCAGCTGTGCTATAAACTTACAAACAATGAGTAAAGTTAATATACAACAGAGTCAAACACAAGCTAAAACTACTACCAATCAACAAGACTCAAATACCAAAGATTAGTTCGAAGTTCAATAATAGTAGGCCTTTCAATTTAGCAACAAATCCAAGCTCATTCTCAAAGAAGTACATCAACTAGATAAAATACCTCCAATTAGAGGAAGACAAGGGTAAAGAGCACTAAATGTTAAGATAAAAATAGTGGAGTACCTTTCTTCATATGAGAAACCCTAGCTTCAATGAGCCAATACATCATTTCTCAGAAAACATTTGAATGATCAGGTCACTTAGGATCCAATTACGAATAAGTCGACTACTTAAGAGATGAGTGACCAAAGAGCCCATTAACATCGAAAGAGCTCAGCCACCGTTGTCTCTTCATTTCCTTGCTCATTAATCGCAATCATAGTATTTCACAAAACTAAAGTTTTGTGAGTCATTTCATCAAACAAGTTGTGAACGGTCCATGAATACATCGCCGTTATGCAGGAGAGTTTAGAGGTGGAGAGGGGGTGGTCGAGGGAGGAGAAGATGACAGCGAGATCAGAGGAGATCTCGACATCGCTGTTGGAGTTAAACTTGTAAAAGATGCGCTTGAGGTTGGTGGTGTTGGATGGGTAAGAGGGAATCAACGAAGGAGGCACTGGTGGAACTAGGGGTGGATCCTAATTCAAATCTGGGTGAGGATTTGGATTGGGCGTAGCTGCGATGAAGAAAAGATGAGATCTTGTCTCACAAGAGGAGGGGGAGGTGGGAGACTATATTAGAAAGGCCAATTAAGGGGTAAAATGGTAAGTTTATAGAAAATATGCATACCATTGAGCTACAGCTCACATGTGGGGACTGGAAGACATAGGTTTTAATTTTTGAGAACTTAAACACATGGGTAAAAGTAGGAGGGGTTGGGTCACATAGGCTTCTCAAATTTGAGGTATTATCAAAATTCTCACTTATTATTATTATTAGTTTCTTTTGGATTCAAGGATGGATTGCTTTGTCAGAGTGAAGAAGGTCTAAACAGCTTTGAATCCGAAAGAGTTTTTTTTAATTAAAATTTTGCTTTGCTACTAGAAGGCTTTGCCACTCTCACGAGTCATGATGGTGTCCTTGCCTTCCCTCATAGGAAGCTTTTCCCCCATTAAAACTTGGCCTGACCGTCTAAATAAATGATTGTACTGTTTGACAAGGTAATGGTGGAGCAAGAAAATAAGTAACCTAACAAGTTGGAGACATTCTCATTATAAATAGTTCTTGAGACAATATAAAGCTATTGAGCTCTTAACATGATGACCTAATAAAAGTTGTATTGACAAGAATGATGTCTTATTTTGTAGATCAAATTTATATGAATAGTACTGAACTTATGGGACTGAGCATGTGATATTTACTATTGTGATGAATAGATGAGTAATGTTTGGCATCTAATTTTTTAATGTTGTTGCAGTGTTTTACTCAAATTAGCAACAAAATGTAGAATACTTTTCTACTTTGTGCTAAAATTGTTCTTAGGATAAAGATAATTGGTTTGACGAGAGAAGTTTCTTGTGATACTTCAGACCATAGGTATGGACCTTGGGTACTTAAGTTGATCCCAAGACTTTGGAGTACTATTAATAGACAGCTCGCCAACTCGCTTAGATCTTCTTGGATTATCATTCTTATATTAATATCAAACTAGTACCAAATGTAATATATTTAGTTATTCAGTACGAAGTTACAATATTTCATTGCAATTACATGATTTGTGATATATATAACCATGTATGCATGAGCCATTTTGAGCAAATTAATCAATGTTGCAATAAACTACTATAAATGTTACGCAAATTTAAAAAAAAAATCTCCAGAGGTCCTCCTCTGAGAAAGCAACAATGAATTATCATGGTTAGCAAAGGCATATGGTTAGAGCACTGAAAGTTATCTTTTGAGGAAAATGGTAATTTAGAAGAATAATAGTGTTTGTTAAGAAAAACCAATGGTTCCGTGCAAAAATAATGAATAAAAACTATCTAGTAAAAAGGTATATATTGATAGAGCACTAAGAGCATGTTTGGCTGCTTATTTTTTGAATCCCTATAAGTAACCTATAATTTGTTCTAAAAAATTATTATAAGTATGTCAGAAAATAAAGAATTTGTTTGGTAAACTCGTGAACATATAAGGACATATAAATAGTTAAGTGTTTGGTAAACCATTAACTTATAATGTTATGTTAAATATCAAACAGCTAAATACGACATATTGTTATAACTCCATAATGCGACTTATTAAATCATTTTATAATAACTAGATAATTAATAATAATAAATTTATTAATTATTAAAAAATAATTTATTATTAATTATTGAAAGTTAATTATAATTACTAATTATTAATATTAAGATTAATTAATTAATTTCATTGTAACAAAATATTATTATTAATAAACTTAATTAATAAAAAATTAGTTATCTCATATAAAAATATATTTGATTAAAATATTTTTATATATTGCATTATATTGTGATTATTAATTACTAACATTGAGATTTATTAATTAAATTTACAATAGTGAAATATTAAAAATAATTATTTAATTAAATTAAAAATTAGTTTTTTAATAATAAGAAATATATTTGACATATTACTAAAATAACTGACATATTACTAAAATAATTATTGTGATTAATTAATTATTGACATATTAATAAAATAATGTTAATAATAAATAATTAATATATTTATAGTATGATATGATATTATTTACATATAATAATATTATATATATTATTAATATTATTATATTATAATATATATTATATCGCTATATATTATTATTAGTAAAATCATAATAATTAATTATTATTATTAATCACTTTATAATAAGAAAATATTTAACTAAGTAAAAATTATAAGAATGTATTTATGTCTTTTGGTCAGAATAAGAAAAGTTCCTTATAAGTAGCCAGAAAATAAGATAAGTTCCCTCTTTTTTTTTTGACTACTTATAAATAATAAATAACATAAGTGACTCTTACTAAACACAATATCATCAACTTATAAATAAAATATTTTAAATGGAAATAAGTAAGTTGCCAAACATGCACTAAAAGTCTAAAACATATTTTTTTGAGAAAATGATCCAATAATAATTGTGTAAAAATTCTAAAAATTTAAATTAAAGTTTGCTTTCATTGAGAGTTGAACTCAAGACCTCCCGCTTACTAAACGGGTGCTCTAACCAACTGAGCTATGAAAGCTTTGTTGCTCAAATCTTACACGAAATATTCTTCCTACCATAATAGAATATTTTATTTTAATGCTTTTTGGTGACCAGAGAGATTTGTGTCTCGACTCTTTTGAAAAAAGAGGAAAAAGAAATTTACTTCATTGCAAAAACAATGAATAAAACAAGTCTCGAAAACATCTCTCTTTGCTATAGATATGCTTTCCATGTCCTGGGCTATTTCCTTGAATATTTTTGCACATCTTTTCCTTTTCTCAAAATATTACAAGAGGAAACTCCATCGATGCAAGTATATTGCAACAACTATCAAAAGAAGTAAATTATTCACCATATTACATAAAAAATAACATCCAAAGTACTAATATGTGATTTACTAGATTGATTATGATCAATTTTACTAACATTTATTCAAGGAATTGCAGACAATAATATTAATAAATTAATCTAGCAATTGAGGTGATTCAAAGAAGTGCTCAAGAAAAAATAACTAAGCTAGGTTTCCTAAAAGATCATATATATTACCTAATTAAATTCATACAAGTAAAGTTCATTCACCAAATTAATTAGTTAGGTGTGCTTGTGCTGATCTCAATTTGCTTAATTAACTAGATATACAACTGGTTTTACTTGCTTGTGCTCCATCACATGACAACCTATCACCTTTATATTAAGCTTATATAGTTTATCTAACTTAATCATGCTCAACATATATGGTGTTTAACTGATTGGACATAATTAGGAGAAAATGAAAATCACATCCATCACCATCAAATATTCTTTTACACTATATCTTTTCATTCTTATTCCCTTTTTTTTTTTTTTTTGCCCCCCTTTTCAAGAGAAATAAGTAGTAGATATATAACAAAGTGTGTTTCTCTTCCAAGGATGAGGTCTAAGGATTCTTCAAACATGCCTTTGATATCAACCACGCAAACTATAGGAATCCAATCCTTTTGAAAACAACCCCGATACACCCACAACTTGGATCGTGACTCAACCAGCTATAGGGCTTCTCA
>NC_033802.1:61826988-61839871 GCF_001876935.1 Asparagus officinalis
TAGATATATTTGTACTATAATTGAAGCATATGTTCCTTAATTTGATCATCTAACTGTTCTGTACCATTAATTGAAGCATATGTTACTTAATTTGATCATCTAACTGTTCTGTACATTAATTGATTCCAACCGTTTGAGTTATTAATCTTCATGCGGTTGGTCATTTAATTGTCGATTCGCTCTATCAATAATGAATTTATTCATTTACAGTAGCGATAAAACTATACTAACAACCTCAAAGCTTAGTTAGTTTGTACTGCGTGGGGTCTCTTCTTGAAATTTGCTATTAGAGCATCTCCAACAGCTTCCCCATTTTATTGTTATTCTACGGGCCTAATAGAATTCGACAGAGTTAAATTTGTTCTTCATCTGCTCCCCAATTAATCTTCACAAAAGAAAATTTTCAACGTATGCAAGCTTCTCTTCTCCATGCCTTCCTCTTCCTCCATTAAAAAAATAATAAAATTATAAAAACTAAGCAAGGTCCAAATAAAGCAAGTAAAAAACCCAACAAATAAAAAATAAAATAAAATAAAACGAAATACCAAAAGAACACAATTATTGCATCCTTTGACGGTTCCACCTTCCTCCTAGAAACCCTCTTCAACTCCCACACGCAAACCCCTTTGACCACAATAAACAACAAATAAATAGGAGAAGAAAAAATAGATTGTGTGCGTGAATAATTTAATTTAACCGATTTAATAAAAATATCTTTTTTGATGAAAAATATGCAGCCGCATTCTGGGCTTTGGAAACCACTTCCTATTTCACTTTCCATGCTGCAAGTGGGAATCTGACAAGTACTCTTTGGTATCGTGATCCAAAGAGAAAAATATTGTGTAGAGGTTGCCCTTCTCCCTACGGAATCGAAAGCACCATTTGTGTACTTGTAGGGTCAGTGCGCTCCTATAAAGGTTAGCCCATGTTGTTCGTAGGGCCAATTTGCGTTGCCCAAATTGCCCCTAGGGTTACCCCACATTGCTCGTGGAGAGAATTGGCATTGACCCAATTGCCCCTAAGGTTGATCCCCCAAGCCCTACCTAATAGGGTTTTAACTCAAGCTAAAATGGTTCTATCTTGTCGTGTTTCATACTCCTGGATTATGTTTGACAAATACTCAAAAATCGGGTTAGGATTTGTTCCGGTTCCATTTTAAACAAAATAACTTTTTTACTTCGTCCAGATAGGTTGGGACAATAAAAAACCAGTTTAAGGGTCAATCCGGCCTTAAAAAAAACTAGGCCAATGCTAGCCTAGTTTTCCTCAAAAATAAAATTTTTCTAAGATCGAGCGGAGATCATAGATTAGCCCTAGAATTTGACAAGTTAGTATAGATTTGAATATAGAACTTCTTGTACTTCTACTCACTGGTTTTCTTTAAAAGACGAGGAAAAATTACGACTTCTAATCTGATAGAGGCCCAAAACTAGAGACGAAGGAATAGTTTAACGAAGTAGATTTTATATTTTATCAGTCTCACGTTGAATTTCAATAGAATATTTTAGTCCAAATCCTTTCAAAAGTATTTAAATCTATCTCATACATTACAACATATGAAAAATCATCGGTATATTTTCAAGAAGATTAGATCTTTAACACACATGAACATCAATTATGCTCTTGTAGGGAAGATATTCCTTCTAGAGGGACCCATTGCCAAATACTAGGATGAAAGTAATCTACTCAAAAATTGACTCATCCTTGTGACAAATCCCCAATCTTGATGTTATCACACAATCAAGTTAGCCAATGTCAAGCACCATCAAACTCTTTCTTTCCTAATTAATCATAACCTTACAAAATATTTCCTTGTTTTTTTTAATGTCATGGCACCCTAGCAAGACTAAACATACATACCTAACTTTGTCCATAACAAGAAAACTCCACATAGTCTAGTTCCTTTAAAATCTTGCACTCCGCAATGCTTGGTAAACTTTATGCAAGATTTGTTAATTTAATGAAAGTGGAAGCACAAGATCATGGGGATAACAAAGATTAGGGTTTTTTAAACTTCATCTCAATATTTATATGAAAGTGGAAAAGATATTATAAACCTTGAATTCATTGAACTTCTTTTTTTTTTTTTTGTTCTTGATAGAAAAATCTTTTTCTTGTGTGATGATATTATAGGGGAGATATCTGGGGAAAATATCCAACAAGGAAAAAAAATAGTATAATAATATCTAGTAATGGATTAATGACATATATTATATCAGGCATAATAGAGAAAAATAACAAATGCTATAAACAAAATTTACAAATTATTTACATAGAAAGGAGCAACAACAGACGTACTTAACATAAGTTCTAAGTGCATGCAGATGAATTATAACATTTTTGTCTCTCAAAATAATTCATTATCCATTACCAAAAACTTCTAAATTTTAAAGCGGGGTATTGATGTAATTCGCTCTTACAATATCATCTGAATTATTTTGTTTTATTTTATTTGTCATCATCCGCCCTTTGTCTGTCGTTTTGGGAACAAGTAGGTCCTGCAACCCCATTTTCCACCCTTTCAAATATTCTCAACCAACTAAACTAAACGCATTTACAAAAATGTCCTCACTATTAATACACGCTCCTACTATATGCAGCGTGTCTGGGAGTTCCACTAATTAAAGAGAGGGAAAAGAAAGAGATGAGAAAATATTACGGTAGTCGAGAAAGAAAGGGAAGAAAAACTATTATTTCATGTTTGAACGTTTTAGTAAACGGAGTAGAGGGGAATCATACTTAGCTGTTGCATTTTGCATTCATATCATGGTTTATTTTTTTTCCCTCCATGACACCCTAATCAGGACCGGCCTCGAGGTTTGGGTTGTCCTAGCCCAATCTAATTTTGTTTGCCCCTTATATTAAAAAATTGGTACGAACAATAACGATAAAAATGAATACATATAATATCATTTAGCGTTCTATATTGGCTCAAACTGATAATATTCTCTTGCAAAATCAATATTCATATAAGAAAAGATTACATTTGTGCTACAATTTAATTCAAAGAAAAATACTTCTCCTTGAATATTTTGAAGCGAATTCTTCAATTAAGTCATCATACATACGCACGTGCTTGAAAAAAAATTGACGAAATGCGCCCTCTGAGACTTGAACAGGGGCGGTTTACACAACAGACAAACCCCTCAACCACAATACCAAGCCCGCATCATGTTAAAACTTGGGATTTTATGTTTATAAATTATAACCATACATTATATATAAAATTTTTGGTTGCCCCACGGCCCTAGGTTGCCCCAGCCCCGGGGCTTGGTGGGCTTACCCCAGGGCCGGGCCTAACCCCAATCTAAGGGTGAACCAAATCATATAGAGTACAGGGTAATGAAGGAGAAATTTTGTCACCTTCTGATATGATTTCAGAGCCATCGATCCGTAGGAGTGATCATGCGCGCTCGAGTGGTACATAACTACAAGAAGCTACATGATGAAGGAATTGGAGTCTAAATAGGATTTATTTTTATTACAAATGAGATTTGTTTAGGAGAAGGAATTTGTTTACAAATGGGAGTTGTTTAGGAGTAGGAACTGTTAGGGGAAATATCAAATACGCTATGACACCCGTTCTGTGAAATTTGCCCTACTGGATCTTGTGTTTAGAATTGAAAAAAAAATCACAACAAATCAAAATTGCAAGAACAAAGAACATCGAGTTTTAACGAGGTTCGGCAACTTGCCTACGTCCTCGGGAGCCACACAGATAAGTTCCTTTATATTAAAGAATATTACAAAGCTTGTAAAGAGAAAATCTCAACTTGAGATTTCTCAAAAGAAGAACCAACAGAAAATTCTGTTGTTCAAATAAAAGGCGTGAGTTTTTCCAACGGGAAAAACTCCTCTCTCTCAATAAATGCTACAGGAAATCTCTCTCTCTCTCTCTCTCTCTCTCTCTCTCTCTCTCTCTCTCTTCTTAAATTTCCCCTTCCTTTTTAATTTCCCCCAAATCACAGACTTAGGGCTCTGGAAATAAATGAAGAAGAAAGGTAGTCGCTTGGAGAGATCGCGAGCGAGAGAGAGAAGCAAAAGATCGGCGGTAGGCAAAGCAGGGGGGCTCTAGGTTTCCCTTTTATAGGGAAACCCTAGCCATGCTGTCGATTGCCTGTCGACAGCTGCGCACAGCTCGCCTGCGAGAAATACAGAAACACGATCTCGCCTGTTTCGAATCTTGCCTGGAGGGGCCTTCGCTCAAGCTCGCCACGAGCCAGCTGTTCCGCACTCAAATTTGAGCTCGCCTGCAGCCTACAAGTCCGCCTGCAAGTCAACAACCCCACCTGCACTCAACTTCGAGTTCTCCAACAGGAATAGCCTCGCCTGAAGCTCTCCGCGAGCTCGCCTGTTCGTGGTCCTACTCAATCTTGCCTGTAGCTAGCGATTCGCCTGGTCCACCTCGACTTCGCCTGAAGCCGCGAGTTCTCTTCGCCTGCGGAGGTTTGGGCTACACTCTGTTTCCAACAATCTCCCACTTGGAGACCAAACCGCTATCAGCAAGCTCTCTCTTAACAAGCATCTTCTCATCGTGTGGCTCCACCCTCATCTCTTACATATGAAGGCCAACTGAAGTTGCGCACAACTCCAGTTTTTGAATGGTGACTGTCTTAGTCAACATATTTGTGGGATTTTGGCTCCCCAAAATCTTTTCCAACTGTAACTTCCCGTCCTCAATCATCGAGCGTATGAAGTGGTAAAGTAACTCGATGTGCTTCGTTCTGGCATGAAACACTGGGTTCTTGGCAAGGTGTATAGCACTCTGGCTAGCACAATAAAGAACTTTGTTCTCCTGCTTCAGACCCAACTCTTCCAGGCACCTGGTTAACCAAATCATCTCCTTGCTTGCCTCGGTCACTGCGACATACTCTGCCTCAGTTGTGGACAACGTCATAATCTTCTGCAAATGTAAGACCCAGCTCATTGCTGTCGACCCTAATGTATAAACATACCTCGTGGTGCTTCGCCTTGTATTATGATCACCGACAAAATCTACATCATGTATCCCTGCAGTACCAACTCCTTTCTGCCGAAACACAGTGGCATATTCGTAGTCCCTCTTAGATATCACAATATCCACTTCACGGCCTCCCAATGATGCTTTTCTGGGTTGCTTGCAAACCTGCTCATAACTCCCACTGCATGGGCAATATCCGGCCTCGTGCAAACCATTGCGTACATCAAACTACCAATGGCTGATGAATACAGCACCTTCCTCATGTGCTCCTTCTCTGCATCAATCTTAGGTGATTGTTCACCAGACAACTTGAACTGGCTTCCAAGGGGCGTGCTAACGACCTTAGCATTCTGTATTTTGAATATCTGAAGTACTTTCTCAATGTATTCAGACTGACTCAACTCCAACATCCCCTCAGCCGCATCTCGGCTGATCCGCATCCCAAAAATCTGCTTCGCTGCACCCAGATCCTTCATGGCAAACTCCTTTGTTAACTGCTTCTTTAGCTTGTTTATCTCCTGTAAACACGATCCTGCAACTAACATGTCATCAACATACAACAATAACACGATATAGTTGGTCTCGAACCTCTTGAAGTAACAACAATGATTTGAATTGTATCTGCCATAGCCATTGCTCTGCATGAAGTTATCAAACTTCTTATACCACTGTCATGGGGCCTGTTTCAATCCGTATAAGCTCTTCTTGAGCCTACACACCATCTCTTATTTTCCTTTCTCAATGAAGCCAACAGGTTGCTTCATATAGATTTCTTCATCCAAATCGCCATGAAGAAATACAGTCTTCACATCTAACAGCTCAAGGTAGAGATTTTCAGCAGCTACCAAGCTCAACACCACCCTGATGGTTGTGAGCTTCACAACAGGAGACAATATCTCCGTATAATCCACTCCTTCCCGCTGTTGGAACCCCTTCACGACTAATCTGACCTTGTATCTCTTCCTTCCATCACTCTCAGCAGCTACCAAGCTCAACACCACCCTGATGGTTGTGAGCTTCACAACGGGAGACAATATCTCCGTATAATCCACTCCTTCCCGTTGTTGGAACCCCTTCACGACTAATCTGGCCTTGTATCTCTTCTTTCCATCACTCTCCTACTTGACCCGATAAACCCACTTCTTATGTAAGGCCTTCTTCTGTACAGGTAGTCGGGCTAACTCCCATGTCTCGTTCAAGTGGAGAGAATTCATCTCTTCTTGCATTGCATGCTCCCACTGTTGAGATTCGCTCACTTGCATAGCCTCCTCATAACATTTTGGTTCTCCTCTATCTGTTAAAAGTAGGTAGTCTAGTGACGAGAGATACCTGGGATTCGGTTTGGGTACCCTGGGTGACCTCCTAAGCTCCTCGTCCTGGGTAGTCAGTTCTGCACCTGGAGTCTCCTCCGTTCTTTGGTCAGAATCAACGTTGTCTCCCCCATCTGGAAGTTTCTCCAAATCCATGTACTCGGATGCGTCCGCATCCGTAGTGCTGCTTCCACTGCTTTAGCCCGCCTTGACATTGTCTCTGTCCTTGTACATCACTTCCTCATTGAATATGACGTATCGGCTTCTGATGATCTTCCTGTTCTTCTCATCTCACAGACGATACCCGAACTCATCAATACCGTATCCAATGAATGTACACTTCAGTGACTTAGCTTCTAGCTTGTCCCTGACATGGTCACTGATGTGGACATATGCCACGCACCCAAAGACTCTCAAGTGTGAGAGATTAACGGACATATGCCACGCACCCAAAGACTCTCAAGTGTGAGAGATTAACTTTCTTACCACTCCAAACCTCTTTCGGAATCCCAAAGTTCAATGGAACTGATGACCCGTGATTTATCAGGTACGCTGTTGTATGCACCGTGTCCGCCCAAAAGGTTTTAGATAGACCTGCATGTAAACGTATGCTCCTCGTACGCTCTATCAGCGTTCTGTTTATTCTTTCTACTACGCCGTTCTGTTGTGGCGTCCCTGGAGTAGTCCTCTCCAAACGAATCCCGTTCAGAGCACATAACTTTTTGAACTCCTCCAGTTCATATTCTCCACCATTGTCTGATCAAAGATACTTCACTTTCAAATTTGTTTCATTCTCCACCATGGCTTTCCACTTCTTGAAGATGTTGAACACCTCTGACTTGTGCTTCATGAAGTATACCCACACCTTCCTCGAGTGATCGTCGATAAAGGTGACATAGTACGCCGAACCGTTAAGAGAAGACATGCTAGCTGGACCCCATACATCTGTATGAACAAGCTCTAGCTTGTGAGCTTTAGGTGGTCTTCCACCCTTCAGAAAACTAACTCTCTTCTGCTTCCCAAAGATGCAGTCTTCACAAACACTGACTTCTACCGAGTCAATGCCGGTTAGCTTTCCTTCTGAGTGTAGAATCTTCATACCCTTCTCACTCATGTGTCCCAGCTTATTATGCCACATATCTGCACTCTCCTTGCCTACAGCAATCGTGAGGGTGTCACTCGCATATGAAGTTAGGTAGAGGGTACCGGTTTTGTTACCACGGGCAACCACCATTGTACCGTTAGAGATTTTCCACGAATCTCCGGTGAATATTGTAACATAGCCTTCTGCTCCAAGCTGACCTACCGAAATAAGATTCCTCTTCAACTTCGGTACATGTCTGACGTTCTTCAGAGACCACTTGGAGCCCTTCAACTGTATTTGCATGTCGCCTCTTCCAATGACACTATAGGGTTCATTATCGCCCAAGTATACTTTTCCAAAGTCCTCTGCTATATAGTTCTTAAATAGCCTTTTATTAGCAGTGGCGTGGAAAGAGGCTCCTGAATCAATGACTTATGAATCGAAATCGCTATCCATAGCGAGAATCAATGCATCTTGCACAATATGAGCCTCCTGCTCATTTTTCTTTGGTGCTTTACAGGTAGAAGACATGTGGCCCTTCTGACCGCAGTTCTAACATTTCTCCTTGATAGGTCTCACCTTTGAGTTCGACCTCTTCTTCTTCAACTTCGATCGATTTCTGTTTTGGTTCCCCCTATTATAGCTTCTGCCTCTCTGCTCGAGACTTAGGACTGAACCCGAACCTTCTGATTCATTCGATTTTCTTCTAACCTTCTCAGATAGAATCATAGCTATCACCTCCTTCAGCTTCAACTTCTCTTTCCCCGCCAAGTTGATGATTGCGGTCACGCAACCTGCCCAACTATCCAACAACTGCGATAGTATCAATAGGGCCTGCACTTCGTCATCAAACTTGATGTCGACTGAGATAAGTTGATCAACAATCGTGTTGAACTCGCTGAGATGCATCGTGAAGGAACATCCTTCTGCCATCTTGAGGTTGAATAGCGTCTTGACGAGATGTACCTTATTTGCAGCTGACGGTTGCTCGTACATCGTTGCGAACGCTTGCATAAGCCCCACTGTCATCTTCTCCTTTAATATATTGTGTGCTACAGATTTTGCGAGGGCCAATCGGACCTGCCCTAGGGCTTTTCGATCCAATATTTCCCAGTCCTCGTCGGATTCTTCTTTCTTCTTTCCTCTTGCTTTACCCATCAACGGACGGTAAAGATCCTTCTGGTACAGATAGTCCTCCATCTGTGACTTCCAGTAGGCGAAGTCTGATCCGTCAAACTTCTCAATTTTGATTTACCTTCTTCTGCTATTTCTTACACACACAGATCTGAACAAAGGCTCTGTAGGCGTCTAAAAATGCCTATAGGTGTCCGTACATAGCTTGAGACAGAGAGAAGATGACGAACATCGTTATCCGAGTCTAAGAGGATTATCTGATGCCGACAAGCGCCTGAAGCAAAACGACGAATCAAGTGACCTACACGCTCGACAGTCAGCTCACGCGCGCGTCAATCAGTTTGTACGCGTCAACCAACATGCGTGCGTCAATAAACACATGTGTGTAAATCAACACGCGTTCGACGGTCAATTCCGCAACGAAGCGTACAAGTCAACAAGACGGTCAAACACGCAAAACGGTGGAAAATACAAGTCCCGGAAAGACCTGAAAACACCAGAGCTCAGCAAAAATTCGAAACACCGCGTCCGCGCGGGTCGGACCACGTCGACCCGCGCCCGCGCGGGTCGGCCAAGTCCGACCCGCGCCGACCCGCGCAAGCGCGGGTCAGACTTGTCCTGCGCGCGCTGTTTCGAACGGGTTCGGTTTTTGATGGTTTTTCTCGAGATTTGTTGGTTCCTGAGCATCCAAACTGACTTGATATCATCTACAAACGTGGTTAGGCTGTTATTGACTAAAGATAAGGCCAAATCACTTGTTCTCATCCAAATAACCGCTTCCGAAGCCCTATAAATACAAGCATAGGGCCTCCTTTCAGAGGGGGCGATCGATTATCAAGACGAGGAGGTGCTGCCGGATTGTGGAGTCAAGGGAGCACGAATTTCAGCGAAGACAAATCAGATCCCGACGAACTTCGGCATAAAGAAGGAGCTATTCGAAGGATCTGAACCCCGTACGTCCCTTAAGATTAGGCTTGGTCTTAATCTCGAGAAGAGCCCTGATTTTGCTTGGTCGATTTCAGCGCTTCAAATCAAATACTTCCTCGGCGAAGGCGAAGCTCTGCCGAATTTTCCATCAACCGGATCCAGATCTAAGGCGGTCCACGGATAAACCCCGACACAGGCAAAGATCCCACGCAAAGCAGCGGGTGATAAACGTCCTCTGCGTTTGTTTTGACGAGAGTTGTAAACTTTTGTTTTCATTGTGTAAAAGTCTTATAAAAAGACAATCTTTTTTTTGTTTTCATTGTAACGATCGAAGTTGTAATGAATACCGCAATGAATACATCAATTTTCGACGCAAACAAACTGGCGACCACAGTGGGAGCCAACAGCTTCACTGTCGGAGCTGTCGTGTCGCAACCTCGGATCTGCATCCCGTCGCAAGCAAAGGAAGATCAACGCCCCCGTTGCTGCGATAGCTGAACCTCGTAATGCCTGTCTGGTCTCTAACGAGTCTGGATCTGCAGATCTGAATTCCTCCTCAATCAAGGAGTTGAGTGCAGAAAGCGCGTCCATTTTATCGAAGAGAGCTCGCCAAAGGCAGCGCCAACGCCTTGCGCGCCAACTCGCTAGGGCTTTGGAGTCAATTGACGGGATCCGTTATGAGACGGACCTGAAAATTAGGCAACGTCAAGCGCCCCAACAGCGGACAAATGCCCTCTCCTCCAAATCACCAACAAGTGAATGGGTACAAGTCAAAAGGACCCGTTCAACTCTTGAAGAGCGGATCAAAAAGCGTCGCGTACTGCTTGCGCGCGCGCGAATTCTTGCGCAAGAGGTCAAAAGATTGCAGAGGGAAGAAGTGGAAAAGAAGCCACAGAAACTGCACAAAGTTTGGAGGCTAAAATCCAAGACGGCGGCTGAAAAGATCGAGAAAAGCGGGTCACTCAAATCCGACGCTCCAAATCACGGGTCACTTGGATCCGACCCTCCACTTCGCGGGTCACTCGAGTCTGACCCTCCCAAGCGCGGGTCACTTCAATCTGACCCTTCCAAGCGCGGGTCGCTTCAATCCGACCCTCCAATGTGCGGGTCACTTCAATCCAACCCTCCTAAGCGCGGGTCACCCAAATCCGACCCTCCAAGCTACGGGTCACCCAAATCTGACCCTCCAAGCCGCGGGTCACCCGAATCCGACCCTCCGACCCGCGGGTCACCCAAATTTGACCCGTGCCAGAGTCAAGGTAGAAGATGTTTTGCACCTATTTCATCGATCCCTTTGATTTTTGCATCTCCGGTGCAGCCCCGCGACAGCGTAGACTTGTCCCGTTTCAATATGAGGATGGCGGATCACCTGGGTCCTTTACGAAAAGATCGAGGCAAATTTCTGATCGAAGAACGCTTAAGTCCGGTGACTACACCCCAAGCAACTCGTCGAGCTGGGGGTCGCGCATGCCTTCGCAACAATTTCAAGCCTTCTCATAAAGGGAAAACTCCAGTTTCCACCCGCCTGGTGGTGTGTATCCAAAACCAGGAGCCTGTTGAGATCCTGCGCTCCCAAAAGTGTAGTTCTAAACATGTGACTCTTGGGAATGCTAATAAAGAGGCAAACCCCCTAAGAGAAAAGTATTCATCTGATGATGACAACGTTATACCAGGGGAGTCGTGTCAACACACGATAGGTTGCTCCGGTCATCTCACCGATGAGTTGTACTTTCGGGCTGGGGGTATGAACAAGTCACGGAAGAGATATACTCGAGAAACAAAATCTTACTGCCCGTGCACCAAACTTATCAGGGCAGTATTATCAGCGTGTAGCTGCCCCAAGACTAAGACGTTTCCGCAAGAAACAATCTGCCGTTCAAGGTGACGAACCTATGGAAGTCACAATAAATCTGACTGATAAGGGAAAGTCAACTCGACCTTCTAGCTCTGACTCCCTCGTATCGCATCGTCTGACTCGGTTACGCACAGGGACCACTAGATGCAGGGACTACTAAAGAATGCAGAGAGGGTTATCCTCGGATGATGAAGCATCAGATACTAACTCTGCAGTCGCTTCTGATAATATAGTATCTAGCCCAGGGCAATCCCGTGAAGTGTTTATGATTAATACTGAGGAAGCAACTAAAATGGTTGTGGATGCTCTAGCCAAGCAGAAGCAAGCATTTAAATTTGAAATGGAGATGGCTATGTTGCGGATGAGGGAAGAGCATGACCAATAGATCCGAGCCTTGTCGAATCAGCTAGGTGAATCTAGTCGTCGCAATAATGTTAGCCAAGTGTTCGCGTGGAAAACTGTTTTCTTTTTCATTGATATGATTGTCATCTTGGGTTACAAAGATCCGGTCTTTTATAGATCCGGTTACAACTAAATCAAAGAAAAAAAATAAAAATTACAACTTTCCTCTTGTGAACAAATCGCAAGCTCCTGTTTTGCGGTTGCTTGCTTGTGTGGGTTCTTTGCCAACGCCGGGGTTAATCCGTGGACCACCGCGCGATCTAGATCCGGTCGGATCTACACGAGTATGCGGGTATTATTCCACGAAGGGAATAATAGCCGGGAGGGATTAATCCACCAAGGGAATAATCGCTCAGATCTCGAGATCTAAGACCAAGCTTAGATCTGGAGTGTAGTCTCGTGTAGATCTCAGATCTGTTCTTTCTTCCTCTCGAGATCCTGCCTTTTCTGACGTGGATGGTCGCCGAGGATCAGATCCGAATGTGCAAGTCTTCTGGTCTTCAAAGCTCCGAGTTCACTCTTCAATCCGGCAGAGTTTCGGCTCTTGAAAGTTCGACCTCTGAAAATGAACATCTCTAGGCCTATTTATAGGCTCTCAGGACAGTGGCTGCAAAAAGGGAAATGTCGGCCACCTCTGGCCTGTGCAAGTCTTCTGGTCTTCAAAGCTCCGAGTTCACTCTTCAATCCGGCAGAGTTTCGGCTCTTGAAAGTTCGACCTCTGAAAATGAACATCTCTAGGCCTATTTATAGGCTCTCAGGACAGTGGCTGCAAAAAGGGAAATGTCGGCCACCTCTGGCCACTGTCGGCCACCTCGGGCCACTGTCGGCCACCTCGGGGTGGCCGACACTGTGCCTAGCCACCTTGGGGTGGCTCGGCTCATGGCCGAGCCCCCGCGGGCGATGTTTTCCGATTTTTTCGAGTTGTGTCCGTTTTCCGGTTTTGTCCGTGATTTGGTTGATTGAAACTCTGATTTGTTGATCTGATTTGGCAGTAAGTCTGATTCCTGATTTGGCAGTAAATCCACTTCTGAGTTCGAGTCCGAAACCGATCTTGATTCGAATCCGAGTATGCCCTTGGTTGGATGACTCGTTGATTCTTTGACACTTGGCTTGATTCCGAACGCGTATGGATGCATTCCGTCGTTTGCGTGCGATTCGTCGATCTCGTCGCCTCGTTGGTTCGTCGGTTTGTGCCGAGCTGTGCTAAGGGA
>NC_033802.1:61842610-61843833 GCF_001876935.1 Asparagus officinalis
GACACGTGGTGGTCCAAGATCACTGACTATGTTCTGGCCGAAAATGCTGATCTCAAGGGCACAGAGCTGTATGTGGCCATCGAAGCCACTCGACACGGCTTGCGGATCAACGCTTCTCAGTTCCATAGTATCTTGGAACTGTATTGCGCGGAAAGCGGCACGTTTTTCACCCCCAATGGTGAGCTTGGTATCACCCCTCACGAGATGTACGACGTGTCGGGGCTGCCTCTGGGAGACTTCCCTTACGAGGAGTACGTCCCCGATCAAGATGAGATTGATCAGCTGTCGAGCCATTCCCCTTTGGCGGTTGAAACTCTGTGGGAGTTACTCTGCCACTACCACATATGCCTCAGTACCCTAGGGGCCTCGGATCACAAGGGGAAGAAGAAGAAGACCCCGGGGATCAGCCACAAGAATTGGGCTGATTACCTGTTCCCGGGGAACGATGTCAAGGGGATTCCCGCTCTCCCGTTAGGCGCGTGCGACCAGTCTGAAGTGGAGGCGAGGGCAGCTAAAGAAGGAAGCACTCTGACTCTTGACCGCGACGAGGGCGGGTTTAAGTCTGGTACTGTCCTTCACTCATTCCATCATCAGGCGAAGTTTCTCATCTCGGGGAAGGCGCTGCTCGCGGGGTACCTCATGTTATGGCTGAAGAGGTGCGTAATCCCCACTCACTCCTTTGAGGCTCTTCCTGTGGAGGTCGTGTATCCGGCGGTTTGCCTAGCTCACGGGAAGTCTTATTCCCTGGTATCGGCGACGATAGCGTGCATTCACCGAGGGCTCCGCACTCTGACGGCCCAATTCTGCCGTGTGTCGGTCCTTGATGAGGGGGAAGGAGTAGTTATCAAAACTCCCAATCCTAGGGTGGGGCTACCGTACACCTACTTGATGGCGTGGTTCGTATACCACTACGAATGTTTGATGAGCGCCCCGGCGGCGCTCCAGGGTGATAAGTTTGTCCCCTTCGTCCAGCGCTTGGAGAAGTGTTCTTGGAAATGCAAGGACATCCCTGATGCCAGGAAGACGCTCTCCCACTTCGGGCATTATAATTTCCGCCGCTTCTTCCCTTATTTCAGCGGGGGCGGATATGGAGAATCTCTCAGGGATGCTCCGACAGCGGATCACTACACGGTCCTTACTCGTGGTGACTTTCACTGGTTGGTGAATATCCGACCGGGGTATCACATTCTGAGAACGGGCCCTACATGCTATCTCGAGCCATA
>NC_033802.1:61844833-61882082 GCF_001876935.1 Asparagus officinalis
TAGTGGTGGCCCATGCAGGTCACGGTTCCGATCACGGTCCCGAGTTCCTACTAGTGAGAATATAATGGACAATTTAGAAACATATCATATTTCATTCGTAAGACTATTCTTGAGCTCTTATCATATTTCCTTGATAGATTTCGTTTCGTCCCTATCTTATCACTCTTTGACTCCAGAGTTTTCCACGGTTCTTGTCTCATCGCTTCGCGATTATCCTCTCTTTGTATAACCTCTCTTTCCCCGTGTCGGTCATTATTTTATATGTTATTATTTTTACAACTATATTTTCTTTAATTTGACTTATACATTATTTGATTGTGTTAATTTTGCATTATTTATTACATATTTTATGTATCACATACAGTGTTGTATTGTATGTTTTTATTTGTTTATAAATCTATTTTATCTTCCATAGTTCATGTTTTATGTATTATACATTTTATTTATGTATGTTACGTTGATTGTATTTATGTGATTTTTGACTATTTCACAATATACTGCTATGTCTAAATTGATTTTATATAGTGATTATTATTGTTGTTGAATCTTGTTTATCCCTTTTGCTTTTATATCTTTTATTTTTATACCTTGATTTTATTTGTGTTTCTTTGAACCTAACTATGATTTGGTATTATTACTTTGTGTTATATGACTGTTTGTATGCTAGTAATTATTATGTATCGTTTCATTCTGCTATTGATTATTATTATGATTTGTCTCTGTTTGTTTGCCTATATGTATTGATATTTTTCTATCTATGTTTATTTCTTAATGTTTAGTATATTTCAGTCATTTTACATTATCATTGTCTACTATTGTATATTATGTTATAAGTTTATTATCTAGCTTGTTTTATTACGTATAAAGTAGTTCCATTTAGTATATTTCATTCCATTCTTTACTTTCAATTACATGTATCATCATTGTTTGATTTAATTTATCAATCTTTTTCGTAGTTTTGTTTATGTTTTGCTTACTTATTTTTTTATATACAGTTTCTTATTCAGTCTAATACTTACTTTTTAGTTTGTTCTTTTTTCAGATTAGTCTGCTTCATTTATTTAGTCATAATATTTATATAAAGTGTGTGTTTTCGATAATTATTATTGTGATATACGACTATAATTATTTATTTTGTTTTTGATATGATATACTACATATAATTTATTTCTTATATGTTGTTGTGTCATATCATCTTGTCCTTCCATGATTATCTGATTTGTATTGTTAGTATATCATATCTTTTTGGTTTATGTTCAATTACCTTCTAATATTCCACTTGCATTGTGCTGCGTATTTTTACATAATTATATTATTTGTTGCATTCTAATTTCTGTGTATACAATTTGTAAATTCCTAATATTTGTGTAATAAATTATTTATCTGCTAAATTTTGTATACTATTTTACATAATTATTTGATTGTATAATTGTTTTAATAGTTGTGTTTAGCTTTTTATATTTTACTGTCTTTGTATCTTTTCTATGTTTCAGGCTACTTTTCATCATTCCATCAATTAAGTATGTTTTCTTTTTATTAGTGTTTATTTTGTATGTATTATTATCCTAATTGCTTTATGATTGCTTTCCTATTATCTTTGATTTATACTTATTATTATATCATTCTATTTTGTTATATAATCCTGTTCATGTTCGTTTTTCGCTCGTTTACTCATTTTTTTATTGATTTTATATCTTACATTAAGTTTTTAATATCTTTAGCTAGAACCTGTATTGATTGTGTTTTCATAATTAAATTTCTTTGTTTTTGATTAACCATTGTTCTACCCTGCTATTATGTTTTGTTTAAACTGTTATATATCTTAGATTTTTTGACTTTTCTCATTATGTTGTTTATGTTTTTTTTCTATTTCTATTATATTTGACTTATTTTTATGTTTGCTTTAGATTTATTGTTTTTACTTGACTTTATTCTTACTTAATATGTTTCTGCTTTGTTTCTATGAATGTTTGTATATTATTTGTATGAATGTTTATTTATAGTGTACATGTTTGTTTTGATTCTATATTATTGCTTACCTTATACTTTATACTGATTAGATTGCTTATATATTTACAAGTACTGTATATCAAGTTCACACAGTTAAATATGTTTGTATCATAGTATTTGCTTGGATTTGCTGCGAGTCTGAAATGCGATAGCGAAATCTTAGCTGCCACATCTTGTATCTTACCTTGTGTCGTTTTTATTTTACATTCTCCTCTGTTTATGGATATCGTTCCATATCTCTGTCCTTGGATTCTTTCAGTATTATTTTTATTTTTTATTTTAATTCCGAGGACGGAATTTGTTTTAAGGGGGGTAGGATGTAATGACCGAGAATTTTGATACTAGTTAAAATAAATTTTTTAGTATTTTAAAATATTTAATTATATTTTTTAAAAAGAGTACTGGTATTTTTCTATTTTCTAGAATTTTCTATGATTTAAAGTCCAAGTTTTATATTTAATTAAATGGTTTTGATACTTATAAAATTAGTTTAGTGCAGTAAAAATTTATAGAATTAATCTGTTGTATTATCGATACTATTACATACTATTTTAAATAATACGTTGTATTATTGTTACTATTATGTATTATTCCGTGTATTATGTTGAATTATTAATTACGTATTATTTGTGTAAATTGTTGTATTGTTTTAATTATCGTGTATCAGCTGTCATATTAGCACAACTAGTACATTTTGATTTGTAGATATTTATCCCATAATTATTTAATTTTAAATATAAGTAAATATATTTTATTTATTAATTATTCTCATTTAATTGTACAATATGAGTATATTTCGACTATTTCGTATTAACTGTTATATTAGCACAACATGTACGTTTTTAATTGTAGATAATTATTATGTAATTAGTTTAATTTTTAAACACCCAAAATTATTTATTTTAATTATTTTAATCATTAGCCCTAAACCCTAAGAGTGGGATCTCCACTCCGAGAATCGAATAGATTCAGGTAACCCTTAATTTATAGGATTGGTTACTTGATCTAAAAAAGAAATCCCGACTTTAGTCCTAACTTTTATAGGTTTGACTGAAGGGGGGGAGTGAAAGCCTATCGTTTATCGAAAGAGAATTCCGATTCCGGCCCTAACTGCTTACAGGTTTGACCGAGTGAACAGTGAGAATGGGAGTACAAATTACAGAGAGAGTGTTGATTCGTACAAATCACTCAAAGGTGGTTCCTAATGTTAAGTGAAAAATACCTAATATGGAGGGGTTTGACAATTGTCAATAAGCAGAAGATGAAAATTCCGAGTACTATGTACGGACTCTAACAACGGGAGTATTGAGTGCACAGACGTAGCGAGAGTTTGAGTGGGAGTTTCTTATTCCTGACCTTCTTGTAGTGACCGGGTTATCCCTAAGAATACACTATACAGAATTCTTTCAGGAACTTCCCATTACATGGATCACCCACCCCCAGCTTCTTGTAAGACTGGGTCTAATATTGAATTCAGTTGCGTGATCGGGTTATCCTTAAGAATATTATGTATAAAATTCTCCAGGAACTTCCCGTCGAAGGTAGAAAACAGTTTAGACTCATATACCTATTGGAGTACCAGGGAACAGTTTAACATCATATACCGGTTGGAGGATTGAGAAGCAGTTTATACTCGTATACTCGTCGGAGTATCGGAATGAGCAGTTTATACTCTTATACTTATCGGAGTCTTGATTCGGCTTAATTTAGCGTTATGACGCCGGCTTCAACCATGGTTTGGATGCTATTTTTGAGAACGAATCAAGCCTTGGTGGGATGAAGGATTCTCCTGTGGTACGCACAGTACTTTGGATCCGAAATATTATCAGCTTCCTCCTGATTTGCGATAGGTGGTAGTTTGATCTTGTTATTTTTCAGGAGGGATTCAAAAATGGCTGGAACATCTTCGTCCTTGAAGGAGTACTCTTTTTGGAGTCTCGGACTCGAAGTCTTCTGCCGTCTTCGGGGTTGCTGTTGCGACATCAGATTAACGTCAACGACTGTTGCAGGTGTCTTCCCTTTACCACGGAAGACGAAGCTTGAGTTCGGAGAGTTAGCCGTTGGTTGGCTTCTCTCGACTTTCTTCCTTCTGAGGAAGCGTTCGGCCTGCTCTCCGCGCGTCTTCAACTCTTTCCATGTGTTGGACGGTGCGACTCCCATAACTTCTAATATCTCAATAGATAGATTGTTATGACATGTTTAGAGGATGAAGTCTTCCGTGATCGGATCTCAGCAGTTCATCGTCTTATTCCGAAAACGTTTGATGAAGCCGTCGACCGTATCTTCGTCTTTCTGTTTCTCCTCAAAGAGTGTCCTGATGGATATCTCGACGTCATCATTAAAGAAATTATCGAGGAATGAGCTCTCTATATCGTCCCAGTTGTTGATACTTCCAGGCTTGAGATGACGGTACCAATCGTAGACAGGCCCACGAAGTATGCTGACGAATGACCGAACCATTAAGGCTTCATTGCCAGAGATCATGCCCAAGTGGGACTTGAAGTAGATCGGATGTTGAGTAGGGGAGCACTTCCCATCAAACGGCGTGAAGTTGATCAAGTTAAACTTGGCCAGATACGGGATCGACTCCCACTTTCTCGGGTAAGGACACGGAATGCCGGTCCTTTTCACCTCTCGAGCAGACATTAGAGCGTTAATTTTACTCTCGAGATCTTTTATCTTTTTATCCTCGCTCGTATCCTTCCTTGGTCGATTTTAAGGAGGAACAATGGGGCCACTCCCAGTGTTGTCATCATTGATGGGACCACCCCCGGCTTTGTTATTCTCAGTGAGGCCACCCGAGCGTTCTGGTCAATAGGAGAGTTATCAGCATTGAGATGTTCATCCGCATCCGAATCGCTACCTGCTCGGTTAGCATCATTGCGACGACTGGATTCACCGAATTAATTGGACAGAGCCCGAATTTATTGGTCATGCTCTTCCTTCATCCGTATCATGTCCATTTCCAATTCGAACTTAAAGTTCTCTTTTTGCTTAGCCAAAGCGTCCTCGATGATTTTGGTCATTTGCTTGGTGTTGACCATAAACGCCTTGCTGGATTATCCTATGCTGGACACCGTATTGTCAGAAGTGATGACAGAGTTCGTATCTGATGCTTCATCATCTGAGGATAATCTGCTATTCATCCTTTGATAGTCCCTACACCTAGTAGTTCCCGTGCGTAACCGATCTATACGTTGGGATATGTCCAAAAAATGTCGGGTGGCGAAACTTCACGTTTGAAGGACCCTAGAGGGGGGTGATTAGGGTCAAGAGGCTCTAATATGCAATTAAATGACAGTACAAACAAACCACAGTAACAGAAGTGCAATAATAAAGAAAGAGATAAAGTTAGGAATCGTTATCCTTGACGCGCGATGTGTTAACGAGGTTCGGCCCGCTGACCTACGTCCCCGCTCCCCACTCTCGAGGAGAAATCCACTAACACATCCGGTTTGGAAGCCGGAACTTCGTCTACACAATGATCCCACAAGATCTCTCTCTCACTGCACAGTTGATCTCACAGATCACACTCCCTCACAGTCGATCTACACAAGATCTCACTCACAGCAGCAGAAGATAAATGCAAGACACTCTCTTTACACAAGCCCCTATAGCAAAGAGAAGAGTACTGAAGCTGGGAAGTGAAACACACACAAGAACTCAGAAGAACAAGTTTGATTTGAAAATTTTCTCAGGAAGAAACAGAGCTCTCTGGTTCTCTTTCAAACGTTAGGGCTTAGGGAAGAAGAAGCAGGCTTGGGGGTTTTTATAAAAGAGTTTAAATCAATAAAAACAAAAACCCAATCTTCCTATTTAGGAAGATAATCTACTTTGCAGGTTGTGACCTCAGACTGTGCCAATCACTAATAAGTGAAAGCACAGGAGTCGAGGCGAGAAACGACCGTTTAAAAAAATCGCGGCTGACCAAATCGGTTGACCGAAGAAATAATCGGTCGACCGAAAATACCGTCGGTCGACCGACCGAAAAATTCGGTCGACCGCGGGCAGCTAAAGAAATTTGGAAAAACAAGCAGAGCCTCGTCGGTGCGATTAGAAGATTGAAAATTCGGTCGACCGTATCGGTCGACCGACGACAATCTGGAAAGATACTAAGGGATGGCCATAGGATCGGTCGACCGATTTCTGATATTTTCCAGAAAACAGATTTTTGACCAACTTGAAATATTTGCAAAATATTCATTTGACCTCTGAAAATTCTGAAACTTTGTAAAATGTTTTTAATACTAAAAACAAACTGTTTGGAAAAAGAATTTTGCAGATAGGTACTCATACTTGTGAAAAATAGTATTTTGTGAAGAAACGCTTAAAAGCACAAGTTTAAAAACGTGTGTGTGATTCCCAATAGCTTCAAGTAAACTCAGTAACTCTTTGCCTACATTCTAGCACTAGAGAGAAAAACAAAAGAAAGCTAATATCCTCATATAGAGAGCAATATACTTGAGCTTTGATATAGCTTGAATCGGATGAAGCTTTTATATGACTTTGTTGTTCTTGAAATAACGTTGCTTCATCTTTTTGGCCTCCTCCTCCTTTAGATGTCTTCGTTTTAGCGTATATTCCATCCATCCTCCGTTAATGGCACTAACGAGCTTGACAAATGATTTTACTACATTTACACTCAATAAGCCATTAGTACCGATAATGGTGGTTGTAAGAACATCATCAAAACATAAGGGCTAACAATCTCCCCCTTTTTGATGATGACAACCAACCATTATATAAAAGCAAAAATAAGATAGCTTATTGATATGTGCTCCCCCTATCTATGAGCTCCCCCTGAATATATGCAACAAATGAGGAGATTTCTCTCCCCCTTTGTCACCATCAAAAATGGGGTAAAGAGAAATACTAAATGCAAAAACAACTAGTCAAGCAAGCAATGTAGAACTTTCACATAGTGCATAAGCCCAAACCATTTCTTATGCGACAAAAATCATCCTCTCCAAGAGGCTTAGTGAATATATCCTTTCTCTACATGATCGCGTAGGAAATGATGGCGTACATCAATATGTTTGGTTCTAGAATGCAAAACCGAATTTTTTGAAATATTTATGGCACTTGTGTTATCACAAAAGATTTTAATATTTTGAAAATTCAAATCATAGTCAACTAAACTTTGTTTCATCCATAGAACTTGAGCACAACATAAGCCGGCGGCAATGTATTCCGCTTCCGTAGTGGACAATGCAACACAATTTTGTTTCTTGGAAGCCCAAGAAACAAGGGAATTTCCTAAGAATTGGCATGTTCCACTAGTACTCTTGCGATCTACCTTACATCCGGCAAAGTCGGCATCACAAAAACCATATAAATCAAAAGTGGTGCTTTTTGGATAAAATAAACCAAGGTTAAAAGTGCCATTAACATATTTAATGATCCTTTTAACCGCAATTAAATGAGATGCTTTAGGAGAGGCTTGAAAACGTGCACAAGCACATACACTAAACATGATGTCGGGTCTACTAGCGGTGAGATAGAGAAGGCTACCTATCATACCTCGGTACAGTTTTTGGTCCACATCTTCACCACTCTCATCCGCATCAAGCTTAACACTAGTACTCATGGGAGTAGGCGCATGCTTAGAATTCTCCAACTTGAATTTCTTCACCAATTCCTTCGCATACTTGCTTTGTGAAATGAAGATCCCATCCTTAGTTTGCTTGACTTGGAGCCCGAGAAAGAATGTAAGCTCTCCCATCATACTCATCTCAAAGTGATCCTGCATAACTTTAGAAAATTCCTTGCACAAGGATTCATTAGTAGCACCAAAAATAATGTCATCCACATATATTTGAACTAAAATGAAATCATTTTTCCTTTTTCTCACAAAAAGTGTGTTATCAATAGATCCTTTTGAAAAACCATTTTCAACAAGAAAACTAGAGAGGCGAGCATACCAAGCCCTAGGAGCTTGTTTCAACCCATATAAAGCTTTTTGTACCCGGTAAACATGATTAGGAAAAGCATGATCTATAAAACCGGGGGGTTGCTCAACATACACTTCCTCTTCTATAAAACCATTTAAGAAAGCACTTTTGACATCCATTTGAAATAGTTTGAAATTTTTAAAACTAGCAAATGCCAAAAACATCCTAATAGATTCCAACCTTGCAACCGGTGCAAAGGTTTCATCATAGTCTATGCCCTCCTCTTGATTGTATCCTTGGGCAACCAAACGTGCTTTATTTCTAGTTACAATGCCATGTTCATCAAGTTTGTTTCTAAAAACCCATTTTGTACCAATAACACTAGCATTGTTAGGTCTAGGAACTAACTTCCAAACTTCATTTCTTTGAAAATTGTTTAATTCTTCATGCATAGCCAAAACCCAAAACTCATCATTTAAAGCATCATTAACCTTTTTAGGTTCTAGTTGAGATAGAAATGCAACATTACCACATTCACTCAAGGCTTTTGAGCGAGTTATAACTCCTTTTGAAGGGCTCCCAATGATTTGTTCCTTTGGATGATTTGATGTGAATTTCCAAGCTTTAGGTGGTTCAACTTGATCTTGAGCGTTTGTGCTATCCACATCCTTTTGAACTTCTATAGAGGGAGTGTCATTGATTTGCAACAAGTCCAATCCTCCCTCAATATCATCATCATCATCTTTCCTAGGCAACACAACTTGAGAGCCAACATTAGTCTCATCAAAAGTAACGTTTATAGACTCTTCAACAACGAGGCTTCGTTTATTGAAGACCCTATAAGCCTTACTTCGAGGTGCATAACCCAAGAAAATACCAACATCAATTTTGGAATCAAATTTATCATGGTGATCTTTTGTATTTAAAATAAAGCATTTGCAACCAAAGACACGAAAATAACCAATGAAAGGAGTTTTTCCATAATAAAGTTCATAAGGAGTTTTCTTAAGCTTTGGTCTAATCAAAACACGATTTAAAACAGGGCAAGCCGTATTGACGGCTTCCGCCCAAAAATATTTTGGTAAATCAAATGAGTTTAACATAGTGCGTGCCATCTCTTGTATGGTACGATTTTTCCGTTCAACAACACCATTTTGTTGTGGTGTTCTAGGAGCGGAAAACATATGAGTTATACCATGATGAGCACAAAAATCATAGAAAAATTCATTTTGAAATTCACCACCATGATCACTTCTTATTTTAACAACTTTCAAATCCTTTTCATTTTCAATTCTTTTAACATGATTAGCAAATTCTTCAAAACAATCATTTTTCTTAGCAAGAAATATTGTCCATGTAAAACGAGAAAAATCATCAATAATCACAAAAACATAGTGTTTGCCTCCAAGAGAGGTAACACGCATAGGACCAAATAAATCAAGATGAAGTAATTGCAAGGGTTTAGAAGTCGATACCTCATGGATGGATTTGAAAGAAGACTTTGTTTGTTTACCTTTGGCACAATCCTCACAAATTGTATCTTTTATGAAGTGCAAGCTAGGTAGCCCTTTCACAAGATTCTTCTTAGACAATTTTGATATTAACTCCATATTTGCATGTCCAAGTCTCTTGTGCCAAATCCAAGGATTTTCATCAATTGCCGCAAGACACTTCACATCTTGATTCACTAACTCATTCATCTCAAAAATGTAAACATTAGACTTGCGATTTGCAATAAAAACAATTTTTCCATCCATACTAATGATGCATTTATCCGGTTTAAAAGAAATATCAAAACCTTTATCACTTAATTGGCTAATGCTAAGAAGATTATGATTCAAGCCATTTACTAAATAAACATCTTCAATAATGGGTGAGGGTTTCTTACCAATAGAACCGATACCAATGATTTTACCTTTCTCACCACCACCGAAGGAGACATTGCCTCCTTCAATCCTTGATAGGGTTGCAAATAACTCTTTGTTGCCCGTCATATGATGTGAGCAACCACTATCAAGGTACCACATCTCCTTACGTCGTTGCCGTGACGTTCCCTACAAAAGAAGAAGATGAAGGTGTAGTAGCTTTAGGTACCCATGTCTTGGGTCCTTGGTGGTTAGTAGTTTTGGTACCTTTGGGTACCCATATCAAACCATAAAAATCTTCATTGTCTTTAATTCTACAATGAGTAGAAATGTGTCCATGTCTCATACAATAGGTGCATACAAAATTTCTTTTGTATGTACGAATGTTAGAACCATGAAACCTATTTCTACCATGGTGATTGTAGTTGGCATAAGCATGAGTGGGTCTAGTCCTACAACCCTCAATTTCTAGTCTTTCAATCTTTGATCTTAATTGCTTGTTCTCAAAATCGAGATCTCCAAGCAATTCATCTTTTAGAGCAAGAGAGGTTGTTAGTTGTTCTAGCTTAATATCACAAGAGGCATGCAATTTTTTGAAAGAAGAGTATTCTTTAGACATTCTTTTAAATTCAAAGTTCAACTCTTCTAAAGCCATAGCTATGTCACATTGCATATAAAAAGATTCACTTTCGGCCTCGGATATTACCTCATGTTCATGTAGTAAGGTCATGAGCTTCCTCAATGGCCGTAGCTTTGGGCTCCCATGCCGGAGTTAAGGAGCGAAGTATCTTGTAGTTCATCTCTTGAATGGATAGTTGCTTATCTAGACCATGTAATTCATTGATGATATTAGTAAAACGAGAAAACATAGCATCAATGGATTCATTTGGAAGCATTTTAAATAGCTCATAATCATGCATAAGCCCACTAATTTTAGATTCCTTAACTTGGGGGGTTCCTTCATGTGTGACACATAATTTTACCCAAATTTCGTATGCGGTTGCACACGTGGAAACTCTATTATATTCATTAGGGGAAAGACCACAAATTAAGGCGTTCATAGCCTTAGCGTTGAGATTAGCTAGGTGCCTTTCTCCATCGGTCATGTTCCCGACTTTGGACTTTTCCTCATATTTCTCTTCTATGAGCTCTAGAATGTCAAGGTCTATGCAACGAAGGTAAATTCTCATTCTAGCCTTCCAATAGGCGAAATTTGTCCCGGTAAAGAGAGGTGGTCTAGTTGTGGATTGTCCTTCTAACATATGCATATTCAAAGAGGCCTCCATTAGATCTTTTCTCTAAGGTTGTTAAACCAAAAACTGATATAGAGACCAAGCTCTGATACCAATTGAAGGACCCTAGAGGGGGGGTGATTAGGGTCAAGAGGCTCTAATATGCAATTAAAATTCAGTACAAACAAACCACAGTAACAGAAGTGCAATAATAAAGAAAGAGATAAAGTTAGGAATCGTTATCCTTGACGCGCGATGTGTTAACGAGGTTCGGCCCGCTGACCTACGTCCCCGCTCCCCACTCTCGAGGAGAAATCCACTAACACATCCGGTTTGGAAGCCGGAACTTCGTCTACACAATGATCCCACAAGATCTCTCTCTCACTACACAGTTGATCTCACAGATCACACTCCCTCACAGTCGATCTACACAAGATCTCACTCACAGCAGCAGAAGATAAATGCAAGACACTCTCTTTACACAAGCCCCTATAGCAAAGAGAAGAGTACTGAAGCTGGGAAGTGAAACACACACAAGAACTCAGAAGAACAAGTTTGATTTGAAAATTTTCTCAGGAAGAAACAGAGCTCTCTGGTTCTCTTTCAAACGTTAGGGCTTGGGGAAGAAGAAGCAGGCTTGGGGGTTTTTATAAAAGAGTTTAAATCAATAAAAACAAAAACCCAATCTTCCTATTTAGGAAGATAATCTACTTTGCAGGTTGTGACCTCAGACTGTGCCAATCACTAATAAGTGAAAGCACAGGAGTCGAGGCGAAAAACGACCGTTTTAAAAAATCGCGGCTGACCAAATCGGTTGACCGAAGAAATAATCGGTCGACCGAAAATACCGTCGGTCGACCGACCGAAAAATTCGGTCGACCGCGGGCAGCTAAAGAAATTTGGAAAAACAAGCAGAGCCTCGTCGGTGCGATTAGAAGATTGAAAATTCGGTCGACCGTATCGGTCGACCGACGACAATCTGGAAAGATACTAAGGGATGGCCATAGGATCGGTCGACCGGGCCGGTCGACCGATTTCTGATATTTTCCAGAAAACAGATTTTTGACCAACTTGAAATATTTGCAAAATATTCATTTGACCTCTGAAAATTCTGAAACTTTGTAAAATGTTTTTAATATTAAAAACAAACTGTTTGGAAAAAGAATTTTGCAGATAGGTACTCATACTTGTGAAAAATAGTGTTTTGTGAAAAACGCTTAAAAGACACAAGTCTAAAAACGTGTGTGTGATTCCCAATAGCTTCAAGTAAACTCAGTAACTCTTTGCCTACATTCTAGCACTAGAGAGAAAAACAAAAGAAGGCTAATATCCTCATATTTAAAGCAATACTTGAGCTTTGATATAGCTTGAATCGGATGAAGCTTTTATATGACTTTGTTGTTCTTGAAATAACGTTGCTTCATCTCTTGGCCTCCTCCTCCTTTGGATATCTTCGTTGTAGCATATATTCCATCCATCCTCCGATAATGGCACTAACGAGCTTGATAAATGATTTTACTACATTTACACTCAATAAGCCATTAGTACCGATAATGGTGGTTGTAAGAACATCATCAAAACATAAGGGCTAACAGCGTTGACTTCTCCTTATCGACCATATTGATGGTGACCTTTGGGAGTTCATCATCTTACGCAGCTGATCTTTTTCTATAGAAACGCCTTGGCTTGGACTTGGACGTTCTGGTAGAGATACTTTCAAATACCGAGACCCTCTATGGAGCGGTCTTAGGGTAGCTACACGCTGATAATACTACCCTGATAAGTTTGGTACACGGACAGTGAGAGTCCGCTTCCCTGGTACTTCTCTTTCGAGATTTATTCGTACCCCCAGCCAGATAGTAAAACTCATCGACGTTACGGTTAGAGCAACCTATCGGCTATTGGTTTGATTCCTTAGATAGAACATTATCGTCTGTTCAGCGCGTCTTCTTCTGAATAGGTAGCGCTTTATTGGCTTTAGCAGGAGTCACACGTTTGGAATCACACCCATGTGAGGATGAAATTTTAACGGGCTCCTGGTTTTGTGCAGGCATCTCCACGCGGGTAGTTACGGAAATCAACTTGTTAGGATGTCGCGTACGACCCCCAGTCTGGATGATTGCTCGGGGTTCCTTCAACGGTCCCAAGCGTTCCTTAACAGGCGCTTTGCCTTGATCTTCGTGTAAAGGACTCAGGCGATGCTTCAACAGAATTCTAAATTTATAGAGGTCCACGTCGCCGTAGGATTTCACCGAAGGTGTGGTGGCAGAAGGAGCAGGATCTGAAGTTGACAAAGGCTGGGGAGCAACGTTGCTTGCTCTTGCCTTAGGCGTTGATTTGGCCTTTGGCATCCAAATTTGTTTGGATCTCGGCGATCTCTTAATCGTCTCTTTCTTTTACATTTCTTGTGCTTTTCGCACAAGGATCTAGGCATGCGCAAGAAGTGCGCGATGCTTCTGAATGCGCTCCTCAAGAGTAGAACGGTTCCGTTTGACACGAACTCATTTGTTAGTAGGTGGTTAGGAGGAGGTTTGCGAAGCTTGTTGTGGAGATGGCTTAGCCACTTGGCACTTTCTGAACTCCAAATTCGCTTGGTAACGGAGTCCATCCACCTAATCCAAAGCCTTGGCGAATTGGCGCCGAGGGGTTGGCGTTGCCTTTGACGTGCTCTCCTTGATAGAGTTGGCGCGCCTTCAGTAGTTAACTCCTTAATCACGGAGGAGTTCAGATCTGCAGATCTGATCTCATTGGACGCCGGTGGATCGTTGTGAGGTGCGGCTGCAGCAACGATAGCGAGGAATTCGCCTTCTTGAGTCTTCAGATCTGAAGCCCAAGGGATCTTTCGGGCGGAGGAGACCTTCCTGCGCTTGTGAGGAGAGGCGGATCTGGAGCAGGAGGAGGAGACATACTCCTCAAACTTTTGTTGGTCGAACTCGTATTCGACCTCTTCAGCCACGAGGATCTTGATCGTCGGTTGCGACACGACAATCTCGTTGATGAGACTGTTGGCTCCCACTATGGTCGTCAGCTTGTTTGGGGAAAAGTTGATGATTTCATTGATGTGTTCATTACAACTTCAAACGTTACAATGAAAATACAAAAAGATAGTCTTTTTATAAGACTCTTAAACAATGAAAATACAATTCTCATCAAAACAAACATAGAGATCGTTTATCGGTCTTTTGCTTGTGTGGCATCTTGGCTTGTGATGGGGACATTGATATCTGTGGACCACCAAACGATCAGATCAGATCCGGAGCTTTGTTGATTCGCGAAGGAATTAAGAAACCGAAGTAATTATCTCGGTAACAGCGAGATAACCACTCTCCTCAAGATCACCGCAACGGGGCAATCTCAATGAAAAGAACCGGGCTACAGATTTATCGAGCTCTCCTTTTTTATGCCGAAGAATTCGCTGAAGTCTCCTCCTCTCTGAAATTCGTGGCTATTCAGTCTCTAATTCAGCAGGGCTTCGCCAATGCTCGATCTGAAAAAATGAAGGCCCTGGGGTTGTATTTATAGACTTAGGGCCCCCTGTTTTTGGATAAGAACGATCGATTGGATCTTATCTTCAGTTGTAACCACTTAACCACGTTCTTGGATGATATTAGATCAGTTAAAACAAATCCATGTGGTTAACGATCGAAAAACAGCTTTAAACTGCCAAAATTCAGTTTTTCGGGTCTGCAGACACCCGTGGGTGTCTCGACGTGGCCGAGACACTGTCTCGGCCATGGCTGAGACACTATTGGGTGTCTCGGCCTGGCCGAGACACCAAGGGGTGTCTCGGTGAGGCCCGGAATGTAGTTTTGTGTGCTCTGTCCGTTTCCGTCGTATTTTCGTCGTCCGATTTCGAAATTACGTGGTTCAAGATGCGTTGGAAAGCCGGCGAGGAGATTTACGAGCTTCCATGATTGAATCATATGTGGAGTAAACAAGACCTGAGGGCGCTTTGTCTTTCGTAAGCGAAGCGTGGCTCCCGATCAGTTCGTTTCCTCGTTGTTCTGCAGTTCCGTTGCTTCACATAGTTCGTCGACCCACTTCATGCGCTTGTCGACGTCGATTAAGCTTCTGTGACTCGGATAGTAACGTTCATCGTCTTCTCTGTGCTTCGAGCTGCGTGTGAGGGCCCGTAGGCAATTTTAGACGCATACACTAGAGTTAACATTAATCTTCAGTTTATGATTTTTTTTTCATTAACCATTTTCTATTATTTTAGCCCAATTTAAATCAATCATCTTGGCTCGTTGGCTTTATTATTCATCTTCCTTTTATAATGTTATTTTTTCAAGTGTTTTCACTTTCATAACACCATACTTCCTCAGGTCAAGCTCGGTTTCATGCCGATCCAAATAAAATAAAAATTTAAATTGGCTTTATATTATATTTATCTCCTAACAATTCAACTATCACCATAAAAATTTAAAGTGGATTTAGCCTATTCAAACAAATATCAAATAAATAAATAATCAAAGTGTAATCGAGGAACAAATTTTAGTAGAAAATAAACCAAAAGTACTTAATCAAAGTAAGCAAAAATTATTATCAAAGAGTAACCGATGAATAAATTTTAAGAAAATAAACCAAAAATACCTAATCATAGTATTTAACCACCTGCATTACACGTGCATAAAATCTAGTGAAACTAAAAGGGGCTGAGTCACATGGGCTTCTCAAATTTAGGGCATTGACACAAATTTTCCTAACCTTTAATAGCCATTAACCGCAGAGACTAATATAAACAACTTAATGTAATTTGAGAGACTAATATCACATTATGAAGATTAAGGGAATAATACAAAATAGCTCAGGTTAATGGACAAATATCTAACCCTCATCCCCCAACCCCCAACCCCCAATATTATAACTAGATCTACAGGTGCATTTATTAGAAAAACCCTTCATTTTTTAAAGGATTCCGAATTGTAAGTCTTATTATTTGATTGATTCGTTTGTTTGCAGGTTCATCCACTAAATTTTACATGAAATTTTCTCATTTAATCTCTAAATTAGCACTATCAATTCTAGCATCCCATGTGACAAGCATGTGCCAAGAAAAATATGAAAATAATTTATTTGTTGAAAAAAATTACCTTTTTAATTAATGGGAATATTTTTGGATAAAAAGGAATTTTCATCGTTTTCTTGCGGGATGTGCTTACCCAGTGACAAATTAGAGGTGATAGTGCTAATATGAGGATAAAATGAGAAATTATCAGGTAAATATTTAGTGGAATAGAAAATTCCACTAAATTTTAGTTGTTATTTCTTGAAATTTAATAATCTTTATGCGCCATTTAATTTTCACTTCAGTCACTAACTTATTCTTCCTGAATTACTTTTACTAAATCTCTGGTGATTCTTCATAATTTTCTAGAGAAAAAAAATGAAATCTTTAACTTTTTACCTCTCTCTCTCTCTAGTGTTAGATGGTTCGCCAAAGTTTTTAGTTCTGAATGATCCTTACAGATACTTCGATCATTCAAGATAAGACCTCAAGGACCCCCACCATCAGAAGAAGCATAAAATATTTCATGGTTAACTGAAGATTTAATGAATAAATTCAATTTCCCACTGGAAAAGAAGGGAATGGGGGAAAATAATGGGAACGAGGTCCATCCCCATAATGAATTAATATGGATTTAATCCATGAAAATTTTGTGGTTGACTACATGCATGCATTGATAGATTGTCTTTTCCCATGCATTGGGAAAAAGAAGGACTAGTCTTTAGACTTCTCCATACAATGAATGTGGTGTACCCAAGAGGCGTATCCTCCCTATAAATAGAAAGGAGATGGTGAAGATTAAAAACAAGAAGCAAGAAGAAGAACCACATACAATCTGTAATCCTCAAGTGAGTTTGAGAGAAAGTTGTAATCCTCAAGTGAGTTTGAGAGAAAGTGATCATCAAGTTAAGTTATACCAACTTGAGAGAAGATCATTTGTAAGCTTTCATTTGATTATAGTCGAAATGGTGAAGAAGGGGTGGGTGAGGACGAAGGCTCAATTTGAGCTGAAGTTTGGTAAATCTTGTGTGTGCAATCTCTCTATTTCTCTGTTTTTTTTTTCTCTTCTATTTTTATTCTCATCTCATCACAAAGACGGGAAATGCCTTGCTGTACTGTTAATTTCCCAACAGTTGTATCAGAGCCAGGTTGCTAATCTTCTTGTGTTGAGATGGAGACTCCCGTCGATGACGTTCGAATGATCAGTTTGAATGGCCGCAATTAGAGATATGGAAGGAAAAGATGATGGATCTTCTATATTGCAAGGACCTCTATGCATTAGTTGAAGGTGAATCCTCCAAGCCAGAGTCCATGACGGCGGATGATTGGAAGAAGCTCGACCGGAAAACCATCGACACTATTCGGTAATGGGTGGATGACACTGTATTCCACCATGTGTCAAATGAGACATCGGCGAACAGCTTGTGGAAGAAATTTGAAGATCTCTACGAAAGAAAGACCGCCGACAATAGAGCTTTCTTGATTCGGAAGCTTGTCAATCTCAAGTTCAAGGAAGGTGATTCTATATCTGAACATTTGAATAAAATTTAAAGTATTGTAAATCAACTTGCAGCCATGAAGATGGTGTTGGAAGATGAGCTTCAAGCCCTTCTTTTGCTTAGCTCGTTACCAGATAGTTGGGAGACGCTAGTGGTGTCTCTTAGCAACTCTATACCTGATGGAGTTGTATCCATGAACCAAGTTACAAGCAGCCTCTTGAATGAAGAAATACGAAGAAAGTCATCTGGATCCTCCCATTCTCATGCTCTTGTTACCGAGAATAGGGGGAGGAGCAAATATTGACAGCCTCAGAATCGAGACAAGTCAAGAGGAAAATCAAAGACTAGAGAAAGGACATTAGTTGCTATCATTACGGGAAGAATGGACACATAAAACGGGAATACCGTAAGCTCAAGCGAGAACAAAAGGAAGGAAAGACCAATGAAAAACAATAAATGAATAAAAGTGTAGCCGTTGTCAGTGACAATAAAATTGTGCTTTTCTCAGCATGTGAAGAAGACTGTGCAAATCTCACTTGCCAAGACTCGGAATGGGTGATTGATTCTGGTGCCTCCTACCATGCTACTCCCCGGAAGGACTACTTCACTTCGCTTCGTGAAGGTAATCTTGGAATGGTAAAAATGAGTAACAAAAACTCTTCTCAAATTTCTGGCATTGGAAATATTTATGTTACTACTAACCTTGGAACAAAGATGGTTCTAAAATATGTTAGATTTGTGCCCAATCTTCATCTCAATCTTCTCTCCACCGGGAAGCTTGATGAAGAAGGATACACGAGCAGCTTTGGTAATGGATGTTGGAAGCTTACCAAAAGATCACTTTGTACTAGCAAGAGGAAAGAAGTCTTGCACTCTCTATAAGACTCAGTTTCACTTAGAGAATGATGAACTTGGAACAGTGGAAGGCACATCTATGGATTTGTGGCACAAGCGGCTTGGCCACATGAGCGAGAAAGGACTACAAACTCTCACAAGGTGACAATTACTTCCATCCATGCAATGTACAACACTATCCCACTGTGATTACTACTTGATTGGGAAACAACACCTGGTAGCTTTTGTTAAAAAATATAACAAAAAAGAAACTGGCATTGGACTTAGTCTATTCGAATGTATGTGGACCCGTAAATAAAAAAACTTTTAGTAGTGTCTCATACTTTGTGACCTTCATAGATAATGCATCTAGAAAGGTATGGATGTATGTCATAAAAACTAAAGATCAGGTCTTTAAAGTTTTCAAAGACTTTCATACCAAAGTTGAAAGAGAAACCGGAAAGCTCTTGAAGTGTATTCACACTAATAATGGCGGTGAGTATACTTCAAGCATGTTTGAAGACTATTGTTCTTTTTATGGCATTAGACACCAAAAGACTGTTCCACACACACCGCAACACAATAGAATTACAGAAAGGATGAACCGCACAATTGTTGAAAGGATAAGGAGTATGCTATCCTTAGCTAAATTACAAAAAATATTTTGGGGAGAAGCAGTGCGAACAGCCTACTACTTGATAAATATGTCCCCGTCAGTTTCCTTGGATGCAGATATTCCTGAAAGAGTTTGGAGTGGAAAGGATATTTCCTATTCTCACTTGCGGGTGTTCGGGTGCAAGGCATTTGTACATGTACCTAAGGAGAAAAGAACAAAGCTTGATGATAAAACTATTCCATGCATCTTCTTGGAATATGGAAATGATGAATTTGGGTATAGGTTGTGGGATCCTAAAAATAAGAAAATTGTGAGGAGCAGAGATGTTATTTTTTGTGAAGATAAAACACTTGCTGATTTTGAAAAAGAGGAGGAGCCACAAAACACTCATATCATCTCAGATCCAATCTCTACACTAGTTGTTTTTCCTTCTCTCATGCTAGAAAATAATGATTTTCAAGATGTGCAGGAAGAAGAAGAAATTGCAGGTTCCCCAGGTTTTGATCAGGGGGAGCATGAACACCCGGAGCCACCATATATGAATCATGTTGGCCTTCTTGTTTTGATGATAATTTTACAAATAATTTACAACTAATATCAAGTCAATCAATCAAGTTCAAGATTCAGAAGATTCATTCTTGGTATACTTAGTATATGTTTATATAATGTGTGCTAATTCTATAAGCTCAAATATACACACACATTTTATTTGTTAATTTTCTCAAATATAGGTGTTTTTATGCAAAATATATTCAAATATATTTTGGACTATACAAACACTGTTAATTTTCTCAAATATAGGTGTTTTTATGCAAAATATATTCAAATATATTTTGGACTATACAAACACTGTTAACATCTTTTATTAAGTCCATAAAAATGCAAAATATATTCAAATATATTTTGGACTATACAAACACTGTTAACATCTTTTATTAAGTCCATAAAAACATTACACAAGTTTTCAGAACTTGGTTTGAGCAAAAATGTCAAAATCAACATGTTTAAAAACATGTATTTTTAGTACCTTTGAATATTTCTGAGATTTCACAAATGGTAAGAGAAATTTAAAAAATTCCTTTTCTAACATGTTCATATTCATGTTTATAAACTTTTCCCAAAGTTTTATATTTTTTGAAATTTATTTGCTATTTTTTAAAAGACTTTAAAATTCAATTTCAAAATTCAAAACAGATTGAAAAATGGTTATCAGTTGACTGGTCAGTCGACTGATGAAACTACCTGCAATTGCTAAAAGTCTCTGTTTTAATTCTAGTCGACTGACCAGTCGACTGATGAAGTCATCAGTCAACTGATCGTGCTCATCAGTTGACCGATGAGCTGTCAGTTACATACAACGGTCAGCTCATCAGTCGACTGACTCGAGCCGTCAGTCGACCGATAAGCCCAACGACTATATTTTTAGCCTTTTGTAGTTTTTTCTTTTTGCTGGATTTTCTTGGTTTTTGAGCTTTGTTTTTTCATCCTATATATACCCCCCTATTGTTTCACTTCTGATAGTATCTAAGAGGGTTTCTAACAAGAGTTTAAAGAGTTATAAAGTTTGTTTAAGTTTTCTTAAGTTTGTGTTTATAAAGAGGAGGCTTGCATTTTCAATTGAGGAATTCATCATCAATCTTCTTCATCCTCTATTGTGTTTATAGAGAAGCTTTTCTAACTCTTTTCTCTAGCAATTTATTAGTGATTTTCATAATTTGATTATTGCTAGTTTGCTAATTGAGTTAGATTTCATTGTAACTTATTTTATCACACACACCCCTATTTGAGCTTTTAGTATTTCATACATCATATATTGGGTTGTGGGATTGTGATATTGTGACAGTGAGCTTACATTGTGTTCTCATCTACTGTAGAGAACAAAATCTTATAATTGAGCCTTATTGTGAGTTACACGTTGTATTACAATTGTACACCAAGAGGAGTGTGTGATGAGAGACAGGTCATCCCAAGAGGAGTGGCGTCTGTAGTAAAACCTAGTGAGAGGTTGTAAATCCGAGTACTTGAGTGAGACACGGGCTAGGACAACACTTAGAGGGTGTAGAGTGTGATTACAAGTGTGTAAGTTGTAAAGTTTTCAGTGAACTAGAAAACCAAGTTTTGAGGTATAAACGTTATTCGGGTGAGCTTCGAAAACCCGATTGTGATAGTGGAGATCTCCTCGAGGTGAGGAACGGAGACGTATGTCAAGTGGTTGACCAAACTCCATGAACATATCGTGTGTTTGTGATTGTTTTTGTGCACTATCACTCTTGTTTAGTTATTGTTTGTTCATATATGAACATATCGTGTGTTTGTGATTGTTTTTGTGCACTATCACTCTTGTTTAGTTATTGTTTGTTCATATATCCTTGCCTTGTGATTGTTTTTGTGCACTATCACTCTTGTTTAGTTATTGTTTGTTCATATATCCTTGCCTTAATCTATTATATATCAATATTGTTAGGATATATTTGTTAGTAACTTTTAATCGACATTAATATTTAATTAGCATAAACCATATTCACCCCCCTCTAGGGTGCTTTCAATTGGTATCATAGCTTGGTGCTCTTTGATTTAAGGTTTAACCGCCTTGAGTTAACGGTCCAAGTTTTAATATTGTTGCTAATCTTGTTTTGATATTATATATTTAGCTTGTTCATATTTTATGGATATGTATGGTGCATCTAGCTTAGGCTATGATATAAATGTTGGTCCTAGATTTAGCAACTTCCCTTATGAACAATGGTGTTTTAGATTCAAAATTTTTGTTGAATCTAAAAATATAGATTTATGGAAAGTAATTGACAATGCTTATACTGCGCCCACCTTGGAGAAATCCAAGTGGAGCAATCATGACAAGAAAATGTTTATAATGAACAGGTTGGTGTTAGAATTTATGCATAATGTCTTTGGACCATGTATTTCTAACGAACTTGCTCATTTTGATAGTGCTTATACAATATGGAAACTTTTTGAAGTACATCAAGTGAACTTGGAGGCGATCCGACGATCTTTGGCGGTTCCCTCTTCAAGTTCACATGGAGCCTCATCTTGCACACAAGCGCAAGACAATAGCCTTAGTGAGGTATGTGAGTCTGATAATGAAAATGATCTTACTATTGATGAACTCGCACATGGCTATGAATTATTGATGCATGATTATAAAAAATTACAACGTAGCTTTATTAACTTAAAAAGCAAGCATGTTGAATTGAAATCCACTTATGAAACACTAGCCAATAAGTTTGATGTCATTGCAAATGAAAACGTAAATCTAAAAGAAAGCAATGAAAAACTAAAATTGAAAAATGCTAGTTTGTTTCATGATAAATGTGATGCCATATTAGAAGTTGAGAATATTAAAAAAGAGCTTAATTCTTTCAAAAATAATAATGTATATTCTACTTCTAACAACAATGCTTATGTGAAAAATAATGAGTTGAATCATGTTAAGAGTAGAATATCCACTTTAGATTCAATATCTTGCATTGTTAATAACAACAAGCTTATGAACTTGTGTACAAAGTCCCATGAAAATGTTTCTAAGAAACATATTCACTTTGCACACATATATAACAAAATTTACAAATGCTCTATTTGCGACCGAAAATGTCATATTGCTAAATTTTGTTATGATGCACAAAAATTCATTATGCCTAAAAATATTGATCATTGTGTATCCCATCAAGCTACTTTATCTCATACACATGTAGATGCACATATTGCACATCATAAACATGCTCATGTGTACAAGTATAATTTTTGTGGTCGTTTGAGTCATTTGACCAAATTTTGTTTTGATTTGAAGAAGGTTTCTCGTTTGCAAAATAATTTTTAAGATAAACTTATTTTTGTAAATGATTTTGTGCACAACAAATTGGTCAACACAAATCTTTTAACCTTATCATTGAACATATTACAATCGTAAAGGTCACTTACATGAATTTTGTTTTGACCACGTTCGTGCACCATACACGACCAAAAGGGATCATAACCCTAGAACATTGAGCTTTAATGATAGGGGTCATATCCCTAGACTCTTCGGTACTAAGAGTAATTGGGTGCCAAAACATGTTTGATCTTTAAGAACAAATTTTCAGCTTTTTAGTTTTTCATGTTCTTAAAGACGATTTTTATCTAAATTTTATAAACAAAATTAAAAATAATTTTATGCTTGGTATTTGATTTGAAAAGTTATCATTCATATTTTTATGTTTTCATCCTTTATGAATTGATACAATCTTTATCAAAATAATTTTTCTATGTTAAAACATCATTTTTATTATTATACATTGTTTTCAATTTTTTAAGTTTGAACAATGTGTTTATGTTTATGGGTTCATTATAAACCACTTATATGATGATATTTATGTGTTTGTGCTTATGGATCATCTATTTGTGCTTTATAATGAATTCGGTATGTGGATTGATCAAATTTCACAAAGAAAGTTCTCTTTATTGATCAACCATATTTTTCTTTATATGAGAGGTTAATGGTTTGAGCAACCCCCGGGAGGTTTACCGGATGCTAAAAACTTTATTTGGGTTGAAACTTGTTTCAAGAGCTTGTTATGCTCACATCTCTTGCTTTTATCGAAAATGATACAATATATACACTTTGAATTTCTTTTAGTATCAATTGAGGCTTTTATTTGAACCTTCATGAGGTTCATGATTTCACTTTATTTGATTTCATGAACTACTTTTGTTCATATCCATAATGTTTTATGATTGGGTATTGAGACACCTTTTATATGTCTATATCTGCTCTCAATCAATCATGTTTTATGGTGGATAATTTGTAATTTGTTTAAATCATTTGATGTTTGATTTTGGATTTTAATTCTTTGAAATTTTTGTTATGTTTTTATGTTTTAGACTCTTGTGACACCTTATCTTCATTATACATGCATATGTGTTCACTTAGTCTATCTTAGTATGTAAGTTGTGTTTAGCATATTTACATTTATGCTTGTTCACATGTTTGCTATGATCTTTATTGCATATATTCATTATGCCTTGTTGATAGGGGGAGCTATCGCTATATCTTTTTATGTTTTATTTTCTCAACCATGCTTACATGTAGGTGAAGCTCATAGCTATCATTATGTTTTTTTCCCATTTTTGAAGTTGCCAAAGGGGGAGAAAAATGTGAGTATATAGTATTTATTTTGTATTTACTTTGAGCTTTATGGATTTTATATGTATATTGATAGATTATTTGTCATCATCAAAAAGGGAGAGATTGCTGGCCTTCTTGTTTTGATGATAATTTTACAAACAATTTACAACTAATATTGGTTTTAGTATTTTGTTTTATGTTGTTTAGTATACATAGAAAAATGAGCTACATTGATATTGAAGCCTATGCAAATCAAGTCAATCAATCAAGTTCAAGCTTTAGAAGATTCAATCTTGGTATACTTAATATAGGTTTATATAATGTATGCTAATTCTATAAGCTCAAATATACACACACACATTTCATTTGTGAATTTTCTCAAATATAGGTGTTTTTATGCAAAATATATTCAAATATGTTTTGCACTATACAAACACTGTTAACATCTTTTATTAAGTCCATAAAAACATTACACACGTTTTCAGAACTTGATTTGAGCTAAAATGTCAAAATCATCATGTTTAAAAACATGTATCTTTAGTACCTTTGAATATTTCTGAGATTTCACAAATGGTAAGAGCAATTTGAAAAATTCCTTTTCCAACATGTTCATATTCATGTTTATAAACTTTTTCCAAAGTTTTATATTTTTTAGAATTTATTTGTTATTTTTTAAAGGACTTTAAAATTTAATTTCAAAATTCAAAACAGGCTGAAAAATGGTTATCAGTCGACTGGTCAATATGAAATCAGTCGAATGGTCAGTCGACTGGTCAGTCGACTGATGAAACTGTCTGCAATTACTAAATGTCTCTGTTTTAATTCAGGTCGACTGACCAGTCGACTGATGAGGTCATTAGTCAACTGATCGTGCTCATCAATTGACCAATGAGCTGCCAGTTACATACAATGGTCAGCTCATCAGTCAACTGACTCGAGCCGTCAGTCGACCGATAAGCCCAACGACTATATTTTTAGCCTTTTGTGGGTTTTTTCTTTTTGCTGGATTTCTTGGGTTTTGAGCTTTGGTTTTCCATCCTATATATACCTCCTATTGCTTCACTTCTGAGAGTATCTAAGAGGGTTTCTAACAAGAGTTTAAAGAGTTTTAAAGTTTGTTTAAGTTTTCTTAAGTTTGTGTTTATAAAGAGGAGACTTGCATTTTTAATTGAGGAATTCATCCTCAATCTTCTTCATCCTCTATTGTGTTTATAGAGAAGTTTTTCTAACTCTTTTCTCTAGAAATTTATTATTGATTTTTATATTTTGATTATTGCTAGTTTGCTAATTGAGTTAAGATTTTATTTGAACTCATTTTATCACACACACCCCTATTTGAACTTTTAGTTTTTCATACATCATATATTGGGTTGTGGGATAGTAATATGGTGAGAGTGAGCTTACATTGTATTCTCATCTATTGCAGAGAACAAAATCTTATAATTGAGACTTATTGTGAGTTATACTTTGTATTACACTTGTACACCGAGAGGAATGTGTGGTGAGAGACAGTGTCGTCCCAAAAGAAGTATTGTCGGTAGTAAAATCTAGGGAGAGGTTGTAAATCTGAGCACTTGAGAGAGACACGGGCTAGGCCAATACTTAGAGGGTGTAGAGTATGATTACAAGTGTGTAAGTTGTAAAGTTTTCGGTGAACTAAAAAACCGAGTTGTGTGGTGTAAACGTTATTCGGGTGAGCATAGAAAACCCAGTTATAATAGTGGAGATCTCCTCGAGGTGAAGAGCAAAGACGTAAGTCAAGTAGTTGACCGAACTCCGTGAACATATCGTGTGTTTGTAATTGTTTTTGTGCACTATCACTCTTATTTAGTTATTGTTTGTTCTTATATCCTTGCCTTAATATATTGTATATCAATATTGTTAGGATATATTTATTAGTAAGTTTTAATCGGCATTAATATCTAATAAGATTAGCATAAACCCTATTCACCCCCCTCTAGGGTGCTTTCAAATCAGTCACAATTTCCTCAGTTGAGACGGTCGGAGAGAGAACGACAACCCTCAACTAGATATCCTGCTTCAGAGTATACTAAGGTAACAGATGCAAGTGAACCAGAAAGTTTCCATGAAGCACAAGTTTATGATGATCGTGCAAAGTGGAAGAAAGCTATGCAAGAGAAAGTTTCCATGAAGCACAAGTTTATGATGATCGTGCAAAGTGGAAGAAAGCTATGCAAGAGGAGATGGATTCTTTGCATAAGAATCACACTTCAAAGTGGAAGAAAGCTATGCAAGAGGAGATGGATTCTTTGCATAAGAATCACACTTATGACTTGGTGGAACTACCTAAGAACAGAAAAGCCTTGAAGAACAAATGAGTGTTCAAAATCAAGAATGAAGGAAATTGTCAAATCAAGTACAAAGCTTGCCTCGTGGTGAAAGGTTTCAGTCAAAAACAAGGTGTTGACTATGAAGAAAATTTTTCTCCTGTTGTAAAGATGTCTTCTATTCAGGTTATTCTTGGTCTTATTGCTTCTTAGGATCTTGAAGTTGAACAGTTAGATGTGAAGACAGCATTCCTCCATGGTGATTTGGCAGAAAAAATCTATATGAAGCAGCTAGTGGGTTTCAAGGTAAAGGGCAAAGAACACTTGGTTTGCAAATTGAAGAAAAGCTTGTACGCACTCAAGCAGGCACTGCGACAATGGTATAAAAGGTTTGATTGTTGTATTCTTGACTATGGGTACAAAAGAACATCTGCAGATCATTGTGTTTATGTTCAAAAGTTCTCGGCTGATGATTTCATTATTCTCTCCCTATATGTTGATGATACGCTTGTTGTTGGAAAAGATAGGTCTAAAATTGATAGGTTGAAGAAAGAGCTGAGCAAGTCCTTTAACATGAAGGGCTTAGGAGCAGCACAACATATATTGGGAATAAAGATTTTTCGAGACAGAAGTGCGAGAAAGTTGTGGCTATCACAAAAAAGATACATTGAATGTGTTCTAGAGAGGTTCATTATGTTGAACTCTAAGCCAGTCAGCACACCGCTAGCAGCTCATTTTAAGCTAAGTACACAACAAAGCCCTTCAAGTGAGAAGGAGAATGAGGAGATGAAGAGCATTTCATTTGCCTCGGTCGTCAGAAGTTTGATGTACTCCATGGTTTGTACAAAGACCCGACATAGCACATGCAATTGGAGTGGTAAGTCGTTATCTTGCCAATCCTGGTAAAAAACATTGGAAAGCAGTAAAGTAGATCCTAAGATATCTTAGAGGAACCTCTAAATATTCTTTATGTTTTGGAGATGGAAAATATCTTGGAAGGCTACACTGATTCTGATATTACAGGTGACTTGGACAAAAGAAAGTCCACATCAGGATACTTATTTACCTTTGCAGGGGGAGCCGTATCATGGCAATCAAAGCTGCAAAAGTGTATCACTCTATCCACCATAAAAGCTGAGTATATTGCTGCTACAAAAGCCAGCAAGAAGCTCTTATGGATGAAGAATTTTCTAAAGGAGCTATCTCTCAAGCAAGAGAAGTACACTCTATATTGTGACAGTCAGGGCACCATCGACTTGAGTAAAAATGCTACCTATCACTCAAGGACAAAACATATCGACGTACGCTTTCATTGGATCTGTGATGCTTTGGAGAATTGTCTTATGCATATTAAGAAGATTGATACAAACCATAATCCGTCTGACATGATGACGAAGCCTCTACCAAAAGAGAAGCATGACTACTGTCGAAGAAAGGCAGGTATGACTACTGTTTGAAAACTTTCTCCTCATGAGGATGGAGGGGGAGATTGATGGGAACGGGGGTCCATCCCCATGATGAATTAATATGGATTTAATCCATGGAAATTTTATGGTTGACTACATGTATTCATTGATAGATTATCTTTCCACATACATTAGGAAAAGGAAGGGCTAGTCTTTGAAATTCTCCATGCAATGAATGTGGTGTACCCAAGAGGCATATCCTCCCTATAAATAGAGGGGGGGATTGTGAAGGTTAAAAACAAGAAGCAAGAAGAAGAACCACATACAATCTGTAATCCTCAAGTGAGTTTGAGAGAAAGTGATCCTCAAGTTAAGTTATACCAACTTGAGAGAAGACCATTTACAAGCTTTCATTTGATTATAGTAAAAACGATGAAGAATGGGTGGATGAGGACGTATGCTCAATTTGAGCTGAACCTCGGTAAATCTTGTGTGTGCAATTTCTCTATTTCTCTGTTTTTTTCTCTTCTATTTTTTGTTCTCATCTCATCACAAAAACGGGAAAGGTTTTGTTATATTGTTAATTTCCCAACAGAAAACAGCTGTCATCTTAACATATTGATTATATGCAAATAAGAAGAAAGGTCAAGGTCATAATATTACATGGATGTATGTTTCAACTATGCTTTATTGACAATGAATCTGTTTTAACTGTTGTCTATGCAGATAAACAACATGATTTACTTACCAAAGCTAGAGGCAAACAAAAAAAAAATTCTATTTTTTGGCAAAATGGTTGGTGATTCTATTGATAAAAATAATCCAATGCTAGAAATACTCTGCCATCTAATATATACAGAGATCACTTCGCAATACTCAGCCTTCAATTAATAAGAAGTGAAGTTAACGTCTCGGTATCTTGATGCATAAATAACACGAATTGTGCATAATCTGTTAAGAATAGAGCTTCTGGAAGAAAAAGAATATATTAGTAGAAATAGACTTATTTTATTCATTGTATTAAAAGGTTTTAATACAAGAGCAAGAGAAGAAGTTTTAGTATCCTAGACGATGTGGGACTAAAGAAAGGGATACAATATGCCCAATAACTATATTTAATACCTCTAGTCAAACTCACAGTCGGTAGAGAACCAAGAGTTTGGATCAGACGACCCAAATTTACATAAATGGTTATTGGTGTGGCTTGGCAAGAGGTGGTTAAATTGGAACACATCGGTGGTTAGAATTGCAAGATGTGAGATCATGTCATTGCAATGGCGATCGACAGTCATGCACTGTGGTCGCGAGAGGGCGAACCTGTAGTCGCGAGAGAAGACATGGTGACTGGATCTTGCAAGTATCAGTGATCGAAAAACACTTGGCTAGAAAGAGCTTTGGCCAAGGAGGGAGAAATCTCGCTAAGGCAATTCGTCGAACACTTTTTGTGCATGCAATGAAACGGATGAACAGTATAATTATGCCACATGGGTGTAGGGAGATCTAACTGATTAGGCTAAATGATTAGCTGAAGATCTATGAAGATCTAGTTTGTATGCCGAATGATTGGTACAATATCTATGAAGATCTAATTAGTAAGCCAAATGATTGGTGCAAGATCTATGAAGATCTAGCTGGTAAGCCAAATGATTGGCATGAGATCTATGAAGATCTAGTTGGTAAGCCAAGTAATTTGTGCAAGATCTATAAAGATCTAATTGGTAATCCAAATGATTGGCGTAAGATCTATGAAAATATGGGTTGAATCTAGTATCGAGGCCGTTGAGGGGAAGCGTGGAGTTTTCAGCAAAACCCCATCGGCGGCTCAATATAGAGGAAAAAGGAGCTCTCTTTGGGATCAAGAGAATGGCTCCGATACCAAGTTAAGAATAGAGCTTTTGGGAGAAAAAAATATATTTGTAGGAATAGACTTATTTTATTCATTATATTAAAATGTTTAAATATAAGCGCAAGAGAGGAGGTTTTAGTATCCTAGGTGATGTGGGGCTAAACAAAGGGATACAGTATGCTCAATAACTACATTCAACATAATCATATAATATTTCATTTGAGTCCAAAATATGAATTACGGTTTCCATCAGAAAGCTCTGAGGTGATTTATAGAAGTAAATACAAATATACAGAACATGTTAAAAACAAATACCAGTTTGCTTACCTTTAAGAAAACACATCAACTGGCATAAATTTTGTTGCCTGCACATTTTTGGTACAAGATAGTGCACAAGCAAGGCAGAAAGGGCTTCGGTCTTGAAATTCCAATAGAAACTTAAACTTCATATCCTATGCAATTTACATGAAGATTTACGCAACATCCGAGCTCATACTTTATTAGTGGACTGATATCAAACCCCTTTTGCCATTTTTGATGGTTTCTGCATTTTCAGTCCGTTCTTTTTTCGATAATTTCTTGGAGCCACCATCCTCGATGGTTGCTGCATAATTGCCAAATTGGAAATATCAGATAAAAGCATCCGAAATGTGCATGTATTATAAGGGCTTTAGACACTTACTACACAAACGTTTTATTACCATTAAGACCCTTTAATGTGGAGTTATCTTTCTGTTAGTTGTATGTGTACTATAAGAATTGTATCTTCAACACCTATAAAAGAATAGGGGTCTTTCTCTGCAGCATAGTGAAATATCAGAGGCTCTCCCTACAATACATTGATATCATCTAACGCTCATTTGATGGGTACAGATAATGGGGAGAATTTTCTATTAGGACAATAGGGTGCTGTTTGGTAAGGGTTTTAAGCAGGTAAGAGGAAGGACTAACTTTTGGTAACCTAGGCGTTTTTTTCGTTTCTGTTTTTTTTTTTTTTAAACAATGAAACGCGTTTGGTAAACGTGGTGTTTTTTTACCTGATTCTTTATAAAACCCAAAAAATAAATGTTTTTCTTAAAACACCAAAAAGATATTTTGAGATCCATTTTTACAAATGCCGCCGCCGCTCGCCCGCCGCCCGCCTGCTGCTGCCGCTATATAAATGGTCAAACTAGTTTGACCAATAACTTTCAAAATGTTGTTTTCAAAACATTTATGGAAAAAAACCATGGCATGATGTTTTTCTTAAAAAACACAACAAGAAATCACCTTGATTACCAAACAAATTAATCCTTCACGAGAAGTTAAAAATAATTTAATTTTGTTTGTACTTGATAGTCAATATGAAGGGTTAAGTGTTTTGTGTTTAGCAAATAAAGAAGAGTAAGGAACGTTAACTGCGATAAATATATATCATAAGGTATATTTTTTTTCAAGTTTTCATTTTTTATTTCCAGAGAGAGTAACTATTAACCCTCCTCTTTAGGCTGATTTGTTAACCCTTCTAAATGAGGAGATAGCTAACTTTAATCCTAGTAAGGGGTTTGTTATCCCTTTGACCAAATTAACCCATTTGGATGGGTAAGGAGGGTTAAACCTTATTAACCCTACTCTTAACCCCATGTTAAATAGGGCCTAGGGCCCGGTTTGGCAAAGGGCTAATGAAGATGGATTAAGATGAAGTATTAACGTAGTTAGCCTATTCGATAACACGAAAGACTAAATTATTAACCTGTTAAATAAGTTTTATTTTAGCTCTTGTGATCAATTTCAGTGTTTGAGAATAACAATGATTTTGACTATTTTCTTTATAAATAGAGGGGTTAACTCACAATCCTTCTAAATATGAGTATTAGTAAACCCCTTATCTTGAGGGGTTAACTCATTTTAATCCGTCTAGAGGTGTTAGCTTAAACTTTCTGCAATTTTTTACGTTTAGCGAATTATAGAGGGTTAACTTACTTTAATCCTTGTATAGATTTTTTGCATTTGGTGAATTAAGAAGGGGTTAAGTTCCTTAACCCCTCACTTAACTCATTGCCAAATGACACCTACGTGTTTAAATGCTAAGAAAAGTTTATTGATAATAGGTAGCTCAACCCATGGCCTCGTTTGGCAACAAGTTAGTAGAGGGATTAATGAGACTTAACCTCTGCTTAACCCTCCAAACAACTCTGAAGCACGGATTCGCCCCTGGAGGCCACGAATCCGTGTCTGACTCGAATCGGACACAAATTCGTCACGACACGTGTCGGACACGATCAATCTGTGTCTGACACGGGTCAACGATCAAATTAGGCTCGGACACGGCTTGGATTTGCCAAAAGCCGATTCATTCGGGTTGCGGGTTTGGTTGTTAAAATCCAACCCGAACCGTTCGATTAAAAAACCTATCCCTATTTCTCAAATCTCCCGTTCGATTCGATCCTCAGCTGACTCAAACGAAAAAAAAAAGAAAAAACCCTAACCCTAACCCTAACCCTAATCCTCTCTCTCAATCTCTCAGCTCACTCCCGTTCGATTCGATCACCTCCGCTGTTCCGACCCGATCCCACCGACCGTTACGTTGTTCCGACCCAATCCCGCTTCCACTTCATCTTGAGGTACTTTTTGTTTACAAACTTGTTATTTTGTGATAGATTCATATTTTAGATTGTTAATTGAATTTTATAAATTTTTCTATATATAATAATAATTTTTTTAAAAAATCCTTGTCGTATCCCCGTATCTTATTTTTTTAGATTTTGTCGTATCCCGTATCCGTGTCGTATCCGTGCATGCCAAACAACAAAAGTTCCCAAAGATTAACAAACCCCTCACGTGAGGTTTTATCTCTAGTTAACCCGTCTGTAGACGGGTTAACAAGGCCACGTGAGGAGGCGGAGTAAAGTTACTCCTACTCCGCCTCCTCACTAGGTGTAGACAACGGAATTTCATAGAAATATGAAAGTCCGTTTTCATTGTTGTGATTATATTATGAAAAGTATTCTGCCAGCATTTTGGCATTGAAACCAAGTGGGACCCATACCTATTTGGTGGTTGGTTTGTGCTACAGCCAATGCAGAGCTAGTGAAATTTGACATCCTCACCTCTTTCAAAAGGATTCCGTAGTTATAAATATAAATTTATTATGCTATAAGGTATCAAATGCAGTTTGTTGTCGTTAAATAATTAAATAAATTCTAATGTGATATGTGTCATATTAATATGTAATGAGGCTGAATGTTGAATGTGATATTAAATTTATGTTGTAACTTTTACGATTATCAATATTTTAACGTTATTTAAAGTTTTATATAGTACTATTGAGAAAATTTTCAATTTTGTTCTTGAAAAACCAATTTTCTATTAAGATTTATGATTAATCAAAAGCCTTTTAAATAAATTTTATATTTTTATCCCACTTTAACATTTAACTTCATGCTATAATGATAATTTATATATTTTTAATTTAAATTGATTTTTGTTAGCCTCTCACATCATTATTTAATAATATAGAATATTTTAAATTTCAAATGAATGCAAACTCTTGTTGAATTAATTTTAACAGAATAATTGTTAGTAAATTTCAATAGAGCTAAAGTTTGTATTTTAGGGGTAGGAGGGGGGGTTCTTTTTAACCTTCCTCTCTTAACCCCTTGCCAAACGGCACCGTATAAACTATAGTACATTGCTATTGTCTGCAATGAACACCAAAATAAAGTAACCGGTGAGGAAAACAAACTCAAGAATTCAATCTGTTTCTTTGAAACCCAACAGTACCTCCTATTGCATCTATCCTGCTAAATTAGAACATCGAAATTTAAAAAATAGACTGACTTATCTCTCCACGATTTTGTTGAACTCAAAAGTTAATAAAAACAACAGAAAACTTAAACACACATATTTTTCTGAAATCCAATGAGGAGCATTATCCAATGATGTAAAGATTTGTCGCTTACCTACTAAAATGGTCTGGCAGCTTCTTCCATCATCTTCTTCACTCTTGTCAATCTCTCAATCTCTTTTAGCACCTGAAAAAAATGTTTATTTACTTGTTAAAAAAATAGTTTTCAGGGATAAAACTTACGCTCTCAGTAACTATTACCCCTTACCTCGATTGCCATATCTTGTGCAGTGACCGTGCTGAGATCTTCACAACCCAGCTCAGCAGCCACTTCTGCATGCATTTTCAAGGATTTCTTTGATTAATATAATTTCCTGAAACAGTAGAAATGGCAAATAGTAAGAAAGGATATCATTTTTCATAATAGTCTTTTACTTTCTAGTGAGACAGTTGCATCTGCAGTTCCATATCCTTTTCTCATTTCATAGTACACCTTTGAGAGCTCCTCCATAACCTGTATGATGAACATGAACCACGGTCATAATATTCACTAAGAGCGAGCAGGGATATGTTTATTACGATTAGGACTCCAAATAGCATTTGATTGTGGAAGTCAAAACATAAAGACGAATTCCCATGTATAACATACATTATGGAATACCTTGTAGGACTTTAGGACAATTACCCATCCTTAAATAAATCTAAAAGCCTTTTGGTGGTAAGTAAATGATTCTTCAGTGGGAAGACAATATCTGTTACACTCGATTGTACATAATATATGTACCCCAACATGCACCAAGTTTTACAAAACAACATTCCTCTTTTAATGGATATTCATATTTATTCCTCCTAAGAATCAAGATGTTAGCAAAAAGACAAAAAGAAAGTTCTGCAAATAAAGCAATTCAAAAGGATGAATCAGAGTCTTTTCCACTGATTGGAACATCCCGTTTCGAACATCATGCAGCTTCTAATGAGATAAATTATCAACAAACATCACAGGGTTGATACTTAGTTACCTCTAGTTATTTCTATCAGATGCCCACCTCTGTTGTATCAAGTATCAACTCCGAGGACACCAATCATATCATGGTACTACAGACGTATTGGAATGTCATCCAAATGAAGTACCAAATGTCACTCCATTTGATTAAACCTAACCAAAAGTCTTTCTGTTTGAAGGCAATGCTCAAAAGATACAATTCAAAATGTGCATGTCGATTACAAGTTAACCGACTAAAAACAACAACAACAACAATCCCTTTATCCCAAAATTTTGGGGAGGTTACATGAACCCTACTCCACTCAATTCTTTTGAGGGCATAAGTTTCTAACCAAGTTCTCTTAGACCTACCTCTAGTCCTCCTTTCTATATTACTAATAATCTTATCATCTTCCCTAACTGATGCATTTAATGGCCTCTGTTGCACATGACCAAACCATCTCAAATGATTCTCTCATTTTATCCTCAATAGATGCAACAAGTTAACCAACTCACTCCAAGATAGGATGATCAATAATGATAATAAACCCCCTAATCAAAATTCTTTATGTTAGCTGCTCTGTTACATGGCTGTTTTGCCTCACTCAACTGCTTCAAGTCCCCAACAGATCCAACTCCCTGCTTCCTCCTCTAACAAGTGCGGACGCCCGACTTTTATGCTTTAGGGTTCAAAGATTCATTTCATAGAGATCCAACCAGGTTTTTTTACCTACAAGTAGCTAACCCAAAGCAACAATCTTCTATTATATAATGGTAGAGGTAGTGAAATAATTAATGTATATCACAACTTAAAAGTTTAGTAGGCTGACATTATTGATTGAGCAGTTTATGTGTGCTACTGCTGGGTTTCCCCTCTTCTTTTGGATATTGGTCGAGAACCCCAGGGATCAGGGGTAGTGACCAATTAAGAGTGAAAGCTTCACATAGAAAATTGCATTTTCCATTACCATGAATCAAAGGTACTTGAGGCACACACCCATGATATAAAAAAGTGTCAAGGTTTTCTAAGATTATTGCCTTAATCAAGAAAAACAAAGATCCTATTATAAGCCACGATATAAGGAGAAGAGCAAGTTGATAACCTCTATAAAAGTATCAGAATTGGATGTAGCTTGAGAGATAGTGGACGAGGCCTCGGTCTTTAGAATCTCATTTGCTAACATATCCAAAGGAACATCTATCCAAATTGATATGCCATGTCTCATTAAAGCCCTAGAGGGTCAAAAAGTTTGTAAATAGTTAATTGCTGAGGAACTTAGAGGTGGCTCACTGAGAAAGGTCACATTACAAGGGGAAAAAATCCGATAGAAGGCCCTCTATAGAAAATCATATAGGAAGGATGGAGAGCACAAAAAGGTGTCTCGGCATAAATTTTAGAGTTGGTGACTACACCAATATTGATTCATCAATATTGCATACTGATTGCACTAATCTAGCGCTGGTAGTGACACACATGTCGCAATCTCCTTGCTCCATATATCATTTTCTATAGAGGTCTTTCTGCAGGATTTTCTTTCCATTAAGAGTTGTTCTTACAGATTGGTGGAGCTCTGGACAGCACCATCTCCAGCACAAACTACCAGACGGCCCATAGATGATAACTGCTTTAGAACTTCTGTCTGCAAAAGAAAATATTTAGGTTTAAGTTATTCAAACATTATAGATGTAACATTATTTCATGATCATGGTCATGATTATGAATTCTTCCATACACCTCAGAATCACGAAAACCCTTTTCATCTGTATCCCTAAAGGATTTAGCCGCAGCCTCACCACCAGCAGCTTGCTCAACCAAACCATCACTGCTTAGAAAAGAAAACAGAGAACAAAATAAATAATCAAGTACATTGCTTGTGGGCACAGAACGATTTAATATGGAAGAGGACATACACCTGTCAAAGTAGTAGTATCTTAATGCATCAGCTAAAAGCTCCCCCAATGTTGTTTTCATGGAGCAACTCATCCCTAGGCACCATGAATCAGATGCAATCAATTTATGAATTTCTTCACTTGAATAATACACATATATTACATTTTTAACTTACCAACAAGAAAAATGGATGTTCCTTTCAATTCATTGGAAATCTCAGATGCCTTTTTCTGTGTTATAATGTGAAGACAATGTTTATTCAATTGATTGTCTGAAAGTTTGTGTTCATGTGAAGATTCACCAGAGTAGGCAGTAAAAAATGACTAACCTTTACAATAAGTGATGGCTCAAGCTCCACTGCTGACATTCTAGCACCTAAAAGATAAAATAAACATAGAATAATTTATATGCACAGGGTCAAGTATACATCAAATTCTACTCCAGCCAGTGTATCCTTTGTTAAAGTCCACAATCATTACACCAAAACTACGAAGTTGTGGTGAGGGTAGAGGGTTATATTTTTGTATTCTAACATATGCCCCGCAGTTTAAGCGCTCTTTCTATGGGCTAAAACCTAGACGCACACACCAGAGTTAATTTTTAGAAAATATGCTTTAAATTCGTAGCTCATGGGATTTGAACCTGAGTTGCTTTAATATCATGTTAAAGTCTCTAACCCTTGCACCAAAACTTTGAAGTTGTGGTAAGGGTTGAGGGTTATATATTTATATTCCAACATCCTTCAACTGCACATGTAAAGGAAATAAGAAAAGAACATCTTAGACTTAAATTTCTGTGTAATTTCAGAGCATAACATCTTGTAACAAAAAAATGGTATGCATCAAAATTGTGATGAAAACAGGAACGTAATGGGGTCTCCATAAATATTTTATGCATGATAATAATAGTGCAGTACCCAATATGACACACATG
>NC_033802.1:61882092-61886120 GCF_001876935.1 Asparagus officinalis
AAATAGTACTAAAAGTTAGCTACGCGACATGTGAGAGAGATGCGACCGCAAACATTTTACCATCAAAATTGTAATAAAGACTAGTAGGACAATGTTTTCAACCTTAAGAATCTTTAATTCTTTTTTACCCTTCTATCTTCCTCCCACATCAAAATATAAACCTTTTATGTGGATTTCGATAAACTTATTGAATAGCTTTGGTTAGTTTATGATTAGAGTTGGAAACCACTGAAATTTATACATGTTGGTGCATACATTTATACGAGAAGAAGACAATGTATAAAACGATTCTAGAGCTTGCAAAATTCAAGCTTAATTTGGGCCAAAAAAAGTGGAAAAAGGATCAGTGCATGGTTTAGACAATGCTCATTATTAGCGCAGGAGATCGAAAATAAAGAAAATGAAGAGATGCTAGAGAAAAAGATGAAGTTGCAAGTGTAAACCCATCTTGGACAAAATATCAATTTAGATCGATCTATTTCCCCAACGTCCCATGAATTGGACGGAATAGAAGTCATTATATACATAGCTTTAGAAAACTTAGGGAGGCTTATTGATCACTCACGAACTTTAGCCAGATTACAGGTTTTGGGTGAATTCCCTTTTTCAACGTCATACAAAGGGGAAAGCATGTAGAACAACTTAGGTGAACAAATGACAAACTAAAAAAGTAAGAAAACTAGATGTCTACACCAATGTAAGACTTTTGTAGTTTACACAGGTTTTTTAGGATTGACACCCTGTTGATAGACAGCAAAACCCATCCAAGAACACGGAAAAAATGAAACAGTTGCATCAATTTGTGCATTGCCTCACAAAAGTGCTTGAAGTAATGAATGCAAAGTGCAACGATACTTAGTGCGTTTTTTTATTCGCTACAACTGCAGTTACAAAGAATTGAGACATCTTGGGTCAGTGGTTGTTGTTTGTTTCACAACTAGTAACTACAGTTACAACTGCAATTGCAAAAAAAAAAAAAAACCTCCAGATTTAAATGAAGAACTTTTTTCAGTCAGGGTGCGCAATTGCCTACAAGCTGAAAGTTTTTTATTCCCACATGCTATACCACTGCATGCCACTGATACTTGCATTGCAGTTAGCTGCAGCGAACCAAACAACATTCTAGCCATTAATTCTCTAATCACATTTCATTTCTTTTAAGGCATTTCAACAAGCACCTTATCTTCAAACACCAAACTAAACCTCAAATTGGGAACAAAAACAATAATATTAATGTAAAACCATAAAATTAAGAAAGAAACACATGGGCAACATCAAAATCAAAACTTTTTAACTAAAAAGCTACATTAACAACTAGAGGAACAAACAATTAAGTAAAGTATAGAGAGGGGGAGATCACCAGAGAAGCCATGGGAGCGAGATCTTCGAACTGTTCTTCTAACAATGGAGAAATTAGAGGAATTTGGAGAAGAAAAAGAGAGGGTTTTCGGAGAATTCGAAGGGGAGAAGAGAAAGCGAGGAGCGGCGAGCCATTATCATCTCCATTAGAGTCAGCTTAGTTCTCGCACGAGTGAGGCCGCTGCTTGCGGATCCTTACTTTATCAATCTGATAATCTTTTCCGGTTTGGATCCGATAGATTGCAGAGTGGGTGTGAATCCTGGAAAGACAATCTTATCCGACCCGATAATGATCAAGATTCAAGAATTCCCCTCTCTTTCGCTTTTTCCTCTCTCTCTCTCTCTTTGTTTATTTTTTTATTTTTAATTTTTTAGTCAATATGAGGTTATTTCGTCATAAAATTCCTTAGATTTGATGATTCATCGCTATTACACCCGTTAGTCCAAAGAATAAAGGGGATGTATACGTGATAGGATTCAAGTGGCAGAACTTGTATGAATGTAGTGATATCTATTGATATAAATATGATGCTCCGTAGAAATTCTCCCTCTTCGATGTGGTGCAAACTCCTACGACCTAGCTGGCAGCACTCAAAGATGTGCATCACGGCTCCGGAGCTTATTCTGTGCCAAATAGCCTTTTAACACCCAAGACGATGCTCTAAAAAAATGATCTCAATTGAAAGATATGAATGTAGAAGAAGATGGTGCACAATATTTTCATATCTATGTTTTTTGAGAGATTGTTATATATGAGGTAGGAAAGAGATTGCTTTCATACTTGATGATAAATGATCATTGTGGGATGATGGATGTTAACTCGTGATTGGTTGAACATGTTAGACGTCATTTTTTCCATAGTAGTGATAAGGGGAGAGACCCTAACCATGTTCATTTGTTAACCCTAAGAGCATGTTTGGTATCAGAATTTCATTTCAAATATCGTAATTGGCCCAATTACATTGTTTGGATTCAAAAAAATTTGAATACCAGATATTAGGCTAAATCCATTAACCTTTTAAACCCATAATACACTCAGAATTCTAAATCCCTATGGATACCCTGTCATTTACAATTCCGCTTTTTTGTTTTCTCGACCCGCGATCTGTTTCTTTTCTCGACCCGCGATCTCTCTCTCTACCCCCACTTCTGTCAAACCCTAGCTCGTAGATCCAACCGGGGACGACGATCCAACCGGTGATGACGCTCCAAATGACGACGACTCGCAAGCACTAATCTCACCTCCGGTGACGACGGCAATACAACAGTGAGATCCTCTGATCCTCTATCTCCAGTTCCATCGACGCCCTTGATCCTAGATTCAAACTTTATTCTCAATGATATCATCAACAGGCTACTGGAGGTTCGATTGGCGAGGCCCAGATCCGAGATCGCTGTTGGCTATGGGTTCGCTGGGGTTGAATCTAGGGTTTGTCTCCAGCAAAGCGAGATTTTGGAGATTCTCTAGGTTTTTCTCTAGTATTCGATTCTAGGGCTTCTTTGATTCGAAGTTTTTTTTAAAGAAGATGAGCTGGAGATATAGAACTGGGTTGTTTCTGATTGGGGCTGTTGTTGTTATTTAGGTTTCCTCAGCTGAAGTCACCCAGGTTCAATTTTTCTCACTCTTCCTCTTTAGTTTTAGCTCTTTTGAGTTATTTTTGTGTAATTTTAGCTTGTTACGTTGTATTTGAGCCTGAAAGTTGCTCTTTGTTTGCTGTGTTAGTTTCAAAGTACTTATGAAGAATCATCATGAACACAAAGTTTCATTAGATAGGAAGGAGAAGGAAAAATTGTACTTGTAATGAAGAGCTCAATGGAATTGTACAGCATAACACAAAATTACTCAAACTGACAAACAAACAAGAACACATGAAAGTACTAAATTGATTAACAAGTAGGGAAATTCTTTGATTCCTCTCGTGGAACTTACAAGAAAAGGGGTAAAATGATTGTAACAACAACTGTGACCTAATACTAAGTGAATCACTTGACTCTATATTCATACCAGCTCTGGGAAGAGTATCTCATGTTAATTCGATCCTCGTTAGCAATGAATCACCATTCGCCTACGCTCGTTTAAATTTACCCTGGAGCAGCTTGAGCCAATATATCTCCTATATGTTGGTTGTATATTCTAAACTTAACAGCTATGAGAATATTGGTTGCCAGATCTGATGGACTAGCCATGGATTCTGATTTAGTTAATACTGCACTCCTCTTGGGACGACCCCGTCTCTCACCACACACTCCTCTCGGTGTACAAGTGTAATACAAAGTGAATCTCACAATAAGCACAATACAACAAATGATTGTTCTCTAATGATAATCAAATTTTATTATAATTTTATACCCTCATTATTTATTTTTAATGAATAAATATACCACTAATAATTGTTTTTTATCTTAATTGCAGGTAAGTGAAGAATAAAGCCAGATCTCTTATCTCAACAAAAACCCCATGAATTAAATGAAGAAGCACACGACGGCAGCAGAAGTGCAAAAAATCCGCAAGCCAGAATCAGCCGAGTCGCCTGTAGAAGCCGGAGAAATAAAAAATTAAATATGCGAAAAAAAAAATGTTATCAAGATAGTTGGCTGCAAAGAACGACGATATTTCCAATCCGAAGGCGGATTTAACATATAATATTGAAAATCGCGCGTATTCGACA
>NC_033802.1:61887120-61891520 GCF_001876935.1 Asparagus officinalis
ACGCAACCATAAAGCCTCCTTAATAGCTTCAGTAACTGCCATATACTCTGCCTCTGTAGTAGAGAGAGCAACTGTGGACTGAAGCGTGCAACGCCAACATACAGGTGCACCTGCCAATGTAAAAGCATAACCTAACGTAGACCGGCGTTTGTCAAGATCTCCAGCATAATCTGAATCCACATAACCAATACAAGCCTGCCCGTCCTTCTCATCCTTCTGAAACACTAAACCAACATTCACGGTGCCTCGAACATACCGTAGAATCCACTTCACGGCCTCCCAGTGACCCTTCCCGGGGTCATGCATGTATCTCGATACCATGCTCACGGCCTGTGACAAATCTGGCCTCGTACACACCATCGCATACATCAAGCTACCTACTGCACTAGCATATGGGACCTTCGACATATAATCTCTGTCCTCAACTGAAACAGGTGACATCAACGCTGAAAGCTTGAAGTGGGGAGCCAATGGTGTGCTAACTGCTTTTGCATTGCCATCAAAGCTGAATTTCTTCAACATCTTCTGCAAGTAGCTCTTCTGTGTAAGCTTCAATTTCCCCTTCACCCTGTCTCGCTCGATCTCCATACCCAATATCTTCTTTGCCTCTCCAAGATCCTTCATCTCAAACTCGGATGATAACTCCTCTTTCAGCTTTCGAATAGCTGAAGAATTCCTGGAAGCAATAAGCATATCATCAACATATAAAAGCAAATATATGAGCTCACCATCCTGTAGCTTGTGCATATAAACACATGGGTCATATGGGCTCCTCGTGTACCCTCGGCCAATCATAAAGCCGTCGAATCTCTTATACCACTGTCTTGGTGACTGCTTCAAACCATAAAGAGACTTCTTCAGCTTACAAACCAAATTTTCCTTTCCTGCAGCTTTGAAACCCTGTGGTTGTGTCATGTAGATCTCCTCATCTAAATCACCGTGTAGAAAGGCTGTCTTCACATCCATCTGGACCAAATCCAAATCCAACTGTGCCACCAACGCCAATAAAATCCGAATCGACGAATGCTTCACAACGGGTGAAAATACCTCGTTGTAATCAATGCCCTCAAGCTGTGCATATCCCTTGGCAACTAATCTGGCTTTGAACCGAATGTCCCCAATAGAAGATCCCTCCTTCTTCGCATATACCCACTTGCAACCAATAGCTTTCTTACCCTTAGGTAGATGTGCAAGTGTCCAAGTGTCGTTCTTCTGAAGAGACCGCATCTCCTCCTCCATAGCTTCCCTCCACCTGATCGAATCGGGGCTAGACTCTGCCTCCCTGAATGTGGCTGGAACCATATCATCAACGACCTCCACTGATAATGCATATGCGACCATGACATCATTATACCTAGCTGGCCGACGAATCTCTCTCCTCGGTCTATCTGCTGCAATGGTCCTCTGAACATGACCCTGTTCCTGAGTCCCATGATCTACTGTATCCTGTATCTGCCCATCTGTCATCTCATCTCCTCCCAGTGTCACCTCTGTAGGAGCCTCAATGGATACAGTGTTCTCTGGAGTGGGTGGAGTCACATCATCCTCCACCTGCTGCGATATCTCTCCTGTCTGGTCTCCCTCCACCTGCTGAGGGGCTCGAGGCCTCATCATGTACGCCTCGTCAAATGTGACATCTCTGCTAATAACTATCTTCTTGTCCTGTGGATCCCATAACTTGAAGCCTTTGACTCCATCCCTAAATCCCACAAAGACTGCTTTCCTCGCTCTCGGATTTAATTTGCCATCACTGACATGATAATAAGCTGGACACCCGAATATCCGAAGCGACTCATAGTCACTAGCCACCGAACCAAACCAACGCTCCAAAGGAGTCTTCCCGTCTATCGCAGTGCACGGCAACCTGTTCACAAGATGGCTCGCATAAACCAACGCCTCGGCCCAAAAAGATCTAGGCAATCCACTCTGCGTCATCATACACCGCACCTTCTCCAGCAAGGTACGGTTCAATCTCTCAGCCACCCCGTTCTGTTGCGGTGTCTCTCGAACTGTGAAGTGTCTTCTAATGCCGTGATCCCGGCAAAACTGCAGAAACGGATCACTCTTGTACTCTCCACCGTTATCTGAACGTAGAGTCTTCACCTTTCTACCTGTCTGCAGCTCCACTTTCTTTTTCCACTCCACAAAAATATCCAGGACCTGATGTTTATGCTTCATCGGGTATACCCAATTCCTCCTGGAATAATCATCAATGAAAGTGACAAAATAGTTGGCCCCACCAAGAGATGTGTTCTTGGAAGGACCCCAAACGTCCGTGTGAATATAATCCAATGTACCTTGGGTGTTATGAACAGCGGTGCCGAACTTCACTCTAGTCTTCTTCCCAAGTACACAATGCTCACACAATTCCATCTTGCAGGTCTTAGCACCTTTCAATAGCCCCTGTTTAGCCAATGACTGTAGGGACTTATCTCCTGTGTGTCCAAGTCTCATGTGCCATAAGGTGGTAGTGTCCTCCTCTGTAGTGATAGAAGCTGCCAGACCCCCTGTAACTGTCTTGCCCTTCAAGTAGTATAGGTAGTTTTCCCTGACACCTCGCATCACCACCATAGAACCCTTCGTGACCTTCACTGTAGCATCCTCTAAGATCACTCGATATCCTGCTGCCTCCAAAGTCCCAAGAGAAATGATGTTCTTCGTCAACTGCGGCACGAACCTCACTTCCTTCAATTCCCTCACTACACCATCATGCATCCTGATCCGGACTGAACCAATACCACCAATAGGGCATACGTGATCATTACCCATAAGCACGACATCCCCTCTTTCCAGCTCCTCAAAGCTAGAAAACCACTCCCTCTTAGGGCAGATGTGATATGTAGCTCCCGAATCCATCATCCACTCCGTGGAATCCGCATAGCAAACCGACGGTAAAGCAGGGCATGAATAGCCTGAAGAATCTGAATCTGAATGCTCACCAATAGCTTTTGCAACATTCACTTCTGAAGCTTGTGCAGCTTTCCCCTTATTCTTTCCGGCTTTTTCTTTCCACTTTGGGCAGTCAATCTTCCAATGTCCTTCTTCTTTACAATACCGACATTGATTTCTACCAACACTCTTATAGGCACTCCTATTCTTTGACTTTGAGCGGTTAAACTGACGACGGTTTGGATCTCGGCCTCGAACTGCTAACGCATCTCCCGATGCCTTCTCGGAGGGTTCACCATCACTCTTCCTCAACTCATAGTTCACCAAAGCTGAGGTCACCTCCTTGTAGCTAACTGTAGTTCTTCCATTGATCATAGTGAGAACGAACGTACCATAATCATCTTCGGGCAACGAACACAGAAGTAGCATCGCCTTGTCTTCATCCTCAACTATAATATCAACATTGGCCATATCTGAAAGTAGCTTAGTGAAATTGTTGACATGCTCCCTGATGGAAACCCCTCTCTTCATCTTGAACTGGTAAAATCTCTTCTTCAAGTGAAGCCGATTCTCAATGCTCTTCGTAAGATATTTCTCATTGAGTGTTTCCCACATCTTCTTCGCCGACGTCTCGTTCATAACATCATAAATAAGATCCGGCGTCAAGCATGACCTAATAACACCACAAGCTCTACTGTTCATCTTTCTCCAAACCTTATCCTCCAACTCAGCGGGTTTCTCTTTTAACTCAAGAGTCTCCTCCAAATTCTGTGCATCCAAAGCATCCATCACCTGACACCTCCACAATCCAAAATTGATCTTGCCATCGAACTTCGGAACATCAATCTTCGTGTTATTGATGCTCAGACTCTGTATCGCCTTTGTTAGAGACGAACCTGACGTGCTTGCATCTCCCATGTTGTCGATCTAGCTCTGATACCAATTGTTGTGCGCGGCGGAAGCTTTCTAGGGCAACACGAACAATAACTCGAACTAAACCACAAACAATATGCAAACCACAATCACAGCAAGAACACACAATTTACGTGGTTCGGCAAGTTGCCTACGTCCACGGGGCAAGGAGGGGGGAGTTCTTTCTACTAGAAATCAAGAGAATACAAATAGGGTTACAAATCTCTCAGACCAAACCCTAAAACAAAGCTCTAGATCTCTCAAAGCTCTCTCACAATTGGATGCAATGATTCTCTCTCTTTGGCTGCTCAAATTCGTCCAACCTCTACCCTAAACAAACAGGTTTAGGTATATATAGAACTTACAAAACGAATCGGGTCGAAAACCTGAAAGCCCAGCCCAAAACAGCGTCGGTCGACCGGACCGGTCGACCGCGATCAATTCCGGTCGACCGGCCCGGTCGACCGACCAGCTCTCAGTAGAAAACCCAAACTCCAGAGAACCCCTCGGTCGACCGCACCGGTCGACCGACCACCTTCCTGACGCACAGTAAGCTTTGTGCACGAATGCGGTCGACCGGACCGGTCGACCGCCGCCTG
>NC_033802.1:61891634-61896679 GCF_001876935.1 Asparagus officinalis
AAGCTGCCAACGCAGCTTCCATCCGCTGCCAAACGCAGCTTCCAAGCCGCCAAACGTAGCTTCCAACAAGATGCCAACGCAGTTTCCAGCCGCTGCGTCCGAGCTTTCAGACACTGCGTTTAAGCTTCCAAACACTGCGTTTGAACGCAGAATTCGCATCAGAACATGGATTCTGCGTTTGACTCGTTCAAACACGAGCTGAACGGTTTCAAAACCGTTTCCCACGATCTGAGGGGATCACAACTCCACTCAGGAGTGATTTAAGGGGCGGTTACATCCCATTAACCCCACTTAGGAGCGAATTAAGGAGGTGGTTACACCCCTTAATCCCCTATAAATATCAACAAACTCAACAGAGTTAAGGATCGGATTTTTTATAATCAGATCGAGGACGTGGGTCGGTTGGAACTTCTTGTCTCGTCAACAGGATCCTTAGAGCATTTCTGGAGATTTGGAGATCTGCAACAAGATCTTCTTCATCCTTGGCTTATAACGGACTTTCGGTTAAATCAACTCTTTCATAGAGTTTTAAACTCGTTCAGAGTTCTCCACAACGTCAAATCGTGAGGAGAAGACCACATTCCAGTGAAACAAGACATCGGATCGTCAACGGAGAGCAAACTCGACGCGAGCATTCGAGGGAGGCACTCCATCGCCACCGTGAAGAACCCAGAATTAAACAAAGGAGAGAATCCAGATCATTCTCTTCTCTTTTGTAATCAGGAAATCCAATTGTAACTGAGATTAAAGGAATACAAATCAATTTTCCTTCGTTTCTTTTATTGCAAATTTTTCCACAAACACTTACGTTTCAGGCAATCTTTCTGATAGTGTCCAGGCTTTTTGCAGAAATAACACTTATCGTTCTTTCGTTCCTTCTTGTGGACTTGGACATGTGACACATTATCTTCCAGTGCTCTTTTCTTGTCCTTTCCATTATACTTTCCTGATTTCTTTCTAGCTCCTTGATGACCCATGAGACTAATTGAGTGAATTCCTTGTTTCTTAAGCCTTGCTTCCTCTTGAATGATCATACTTTGCAATTCAGTCACATTCCACTTATCTTTTATAGTATTGTAGTTAATTTGGAATGGACCATACTCAGAAGGCAAGGAGTTTATGATAAACTGCACAGGGAAACTTTCACTCAATTCCATTCCCATAGATCTCAATCTTGCTGTTGTGTTTGTTATTTCAGTGACATGCTCATGCATGGTACGAGAACCATCGAACTTCATGGTGGTCAACGTACCCATTAATGTCCCTGCAATTGACTTATCAGCAGAGTCAGATTGCGAGAGATCTTCCACAAATTTTGTAAATTCCTTTGCTTTATCAGTCTTAGTAATTATGGACTTAATGTTGTTTGCTATCGTCATCCGCATGAACATTAAGCTAAGTCTATTTGATTTTTCCCAAGCATTATGAAAAAACCTTTCATCATCATTGCTAGAATCAGTAATAGCAGCGGGCTTGTCATATAGGAGTGCTGAATCAAGATCCAGAACACCTAGGTGAAACTGAATTTGTTCACCCCATTCTTGAAAATTAAGCCCATTGAACTTTACAATAGACGAGGCTTGTGAATGAAGAGAAATAGGTGCTGCAAATATATAGAGTACCGGCATATTAATGCTTTGAGTCATAAGCTTAAACTTAAAATACATAACACATATTATGATAACATTTAATTTAAACAATAAACGTACATCGAAGTTCTCCTTTGGGTGATCCATCAATGTACAACAATAAACATAATTGATGCTCAGTTTTATTTCATATAGTTGGCAATTATATATACACCAATTAGATATGCTTACTATCTTTGAATATTCTAAACATATCTAATCAAATATATTTTAATTAACCACAGTCATGTTTACAGATTATAAAATTTATAATCAAATATATTTTAATTAACCACAGTCATGTTTACAGATTATAAAATTTACCAATCAACCTTTGGGTGATTCTTAAATATTTTATAATCAATAAACCTCAATTTACTCATGACAATGTATGTATATATACGATCATGTCATTTCATTAGTAGCATCACTTAATCATGAGTAATTGAAATTATATTATTATAATTTGATAAGCATGAGACTTCAAGGTATGGCCACTTTGGTGACTAACAAACCATTCATTAAATTTCAAATTGTATAATGAAATCTAAATAATAACGTTATAGTAAGCCTGCAAATAGTAGTTCATGAAGATTAACAATCCATGCATAATTAGTGCATTGACATAAACAGAAATATAATGCAGGCAAAATAGACATAGGCAGCAGCAAAATTGAATTAGGCAGCTAATAAAATAAAACGATTTATTAAAAGGCAACATTAGAAATCAAAGACCCCAAGAGCCCCCCATCAAAGACTATTAATATTTGGTGTAGCCCTAGGGGTTTGAACACCAAACCTCTAGGCCAAATCCTCAAACCTTACCACTAGGCTATTTGCATTAAAGTATTTAGTATAATCATAATATGTATACATATTAAATGAATGCACAGTCAATTCCGAATTTCAGTAATCCACTTCAATACGAAATTATCAAACAGAATAATTTTCAATAATCAGCGGAAAAAAATAATAAAAATAATTACCGAAATTTAAACATTCAATTAACAGTGATGGAAAATCATAAGTTCTTTAACATGGCTCTGATACCACATGTAAACTTAAATTCTTAAGTAAATCAAACTTTATTTTGATTTAATCATCATTATACCAAGATCTTAGAACATATGATTTTCACAATGAACAATCTAATTAAGAGGACGTACCTTGATCCATGATTCGAAGTTTGACAAAAAATAAATTGCAAAGAGACAACGTTGAAGACTTCGATTTCTCTCTCTTTACCCTCTTAATCTTTTCTGAAATTTTCTTGATGGAGAGAAATTTTTCACCTCATAGGTAGAGAGAGGATCAAGCCTTTTAAATAGAAAATAACCACTCACAATCCATCAATGTGGGTAGTTATCTTGACCAATAGGAACTTAGCATAAGTGAGTAGTTATTTAACTAAAATAAAACATGACCATTAAGGTTAATAAAAAGTGGGCAGTTAAAATTAGTGGGAATAAAACCGAAACTATTAAGGTTGGTTAAAACAACGTGGGCCACTAAAAAAATCTAACAATATCAGCACGGGATATAAAATGTTTTGATCCTATTCCTATATTGCTTCCACTTATTATCCGAAAACTCTAAAGTGTTGAGGAATTCTGTAGGGTAATGAATTTCATATTAGCAAGAGTAGGTGAGGTCATACAAAGATTATCAAAGCTAAGGTAAGTAGTATTAATTATTCACTCGAAATTTTATCTAAAATGGCATTATTAATAATGTCAACAACTTCATTTCTTGCTGTTAATATAGCACGTACACCCAAATGTTTAGGATCGGAATAGTTTTGCAGCAAAGACGGATAAGTAGCCGAAATAACTTCCTCAGTAGGATCTGCCTCAGCATGTATTAAGAACTCTTCAGGTATTTTAATAATCGAATCCTAACCATCACAACACTCATTGGACATGTTTGGTAAAGTACCATTACCAATTTGAAGGACCCAATCACTAAAATCTTCTGTTGACATTGAGGTAGATGCCCCCCCTCTTGTTCTTGCAGCCTCATATTCTTTGTAAGTCTTAAGGCTCTACATTCACTCCAGAGATAGGAATGACCGATAATGCATGCACGATATCATGCTTAGATCCTTTAGGGACTGCAGGTAGGATCTGTCTAAAGTTTCATTGTCTTTGCATGTTTGTGCACCAAAGGGGCTTCATCCGAGATGATCAAACTTGTTTGCTTTAATAAATCTGCTTTAACACTACCCTGTCTAATCCCACAAGTAGATGTATCTTTCAGGATGATTGGTATCTGAAATCTAGAATGAGAAGTTCTCCCTTTGGTAATAAGATGGATGTTATGCCTGATGAAGCAGAGGGCAAAACAAAATTCTACCTTCAGACAGTAATTTTGATATAATTGCTTTCCACACGTATGTTTTACCAGTTCCGCCGTGTCCATAAAGGAAATATAACCCTCCAGTTTTGTTATAGGCAGATTGGATTATAGTATCATAAACAATATTTTGATCAGAATTCATACCTTCAACATATTTTTCATTTTCCTTTCTTGATTCTTCTCTGTCAAAATTAAGTTCTTCACTGATAATTTTATCCCTGCAGATTTTCAAGAGATCTCTATCAGGTAATGGCATCCCATGGAAAATTTGTAGACTTTTTCCATTCTGTAGTAAGAGATATTGCATATCTACTTGTTGTGCGCGGCGGAAGCTTTCTAGGGCAACACGAACAATAACTAGAACTAAACCACAAACAATATGCAAACCACAATCACAGCAAGAACACACAATTTACGTGGTTCGGCAAGTTGCCTACGTCCACGGGGCAAGGAGGGGGGAGTTCTTCCACTAGAAATCAAGAGAATACAAATAGGGTTACAAATCTCTCAGACCAAACCCTAAAACAAAGCTCCACGAATGCGGTCGACCGGACCGGTCGACCGCCGCCTGTTTTTCCTGATTCTGCTGCTGATGCTGAAATTCCTTCAATTCTCCACCTCGGCGAATGTTTCCACCAAAACTGAGCCGACACCAAATCATCCAATAGTTCCTCAACAAGTCCAGGAACAATACTCGAGCTGAAACACGATCTCCCCCCATCTTGATCAACTGATCAAACCGGCTGCATCTAAAGACTGCCTACGTATCCTCTTGCCCAAGGAATCAAGCCGAACGTAGTTCACCCAAATGGCCGCCAACGGCCTCAGCACTGAAGGATGTTCAACAACTTCAAACAATGACCAAATTTCACTCCTGAAACAACTTTGGTCAACATATCTGCAGGGTTGTCATTTGTGTGGACCTTCTCTAATATGACATCTCCATCTTCCAAGACGTCCCGTACAAAGTGGAATCTGACATCGATGTGCTTTGTGCGAGCATGATAAACCTGGTTCTTTGCCAAATAGATAGCCGACATACTATCACAATATATCCGAATA
>NC_033802.1:61897679-61903086 GCF_001876935.1 Asparagus officinalis
GGAATTTTTATTTGGATACACGGGAAAGTTCAAGCATTCTCTTCGGGAGTGGAGACATGAGTTAAAGAACTCACAACTGGGAGAGGATATACAAGCGAGATAAGAGGGTAGAGCCTGAGCACTTAGCTGCACTTATAGTATTGTGGGGCCAAGAGGAGCACAAGGTAAATATGTATAGTCCTGAGCACTTAGCTGCACTTATAGTATTGTGGGGCCAAGAGGAGCACAAGGTAAATATGTATAGTAGATAATTATCATCAAGTTATTTATCTGAAACTTGTGATATATTTTATTGTATATTATAGTTTGTACTAAAATTCTCTTTGTTCATGTTGAAGAAAAAATACCAGAGAAATAAACTAAATCGATGGAAGAAAGATTATGATCATCATACGGGGACTACTTCATTTGTCCAGATTGAGGATCAATTTTGTAGGACAACGGTAAATAAAGTCATTTAATCTTCTATATATATTCTCTCCGTTTCCTAGAATATTTGATAAATAAAACTAATAAATATATTTTTAAATCTCAGAACGCTCCCTTTATCCCGCTACCAGAACTGCACAGGAGGAGGATGGTTCAATTTAAGAAGGGGTACGATGACGATGAGAATAGGAAACAAAAGCTAGAATTGGCCAAGAAAATACAGGTTAACTAATTATCGTCTGTTTTTTTGTTGAGAATTTATTGTTTGCACTCGTCTTTTTCGTCATCTTAATTATCATACATGAATTATATGTGTGAATGTCAAATGGTAAGTGTTATGCTGTAATTATGAGTTTTGTTAGAAGTATAGGCGGTACATCTTCAGGTAGAAGTGTTATGCTCAAAAGACTTAAACATTACTAATTCATCCTCAAGTGATATAGGCGGTACATCTTCAGGTAGCCAGACATTTTAAGTGCATATGCACGTTGTTTTTAATGTAAGCACATGATCTATTAATCTAAGGCAATAAGTTTAAGGAGTAATCATAATAGTCCTCTGTCTCTCTTGCTACAGTGTATGAAATCTTGTTCTATCTTTCAGTGTTTTTTTTTGAGTTGGAGACTTTTTATTCACTTGGAGCCTTTGCTCTGTTCTTCAATAGAAGTTCTTAATGGTAATCTTTTTTTCTTCTATAAATTCCTCAATTTGTTTATACTCTGTTTTTTTCACTGATTGCACTCAGCAGGCGATGCAACTTGTTTCCTCTGTGATGAATATGTTAGATGGTCAGATTCCCGAGGCGATGTGGGAGGATATTCAAGAGGAGCTTATGTGAGTGATCCAGCCTACTGCTACTTTTGCGATGGTTTCTAGGCAAGTAATGAAATCTTGTAGAAGGCGGGTTCCTACTCGGGTGCAAAGCCAGATTATGAACTTCTTGGCCACTCAAAAGGCATTTACTGGTAGTGGAGAGAGTAACAGACAGGTATACTTATTAAATATATGTAAAACATGATTACACACAATATTATGTGATTCTAAATTTAAATTATTTTTTTGTTAGACTGGAGATGATAATATTGGGAGCACGAGTCGTAGGGATGAAGCCGCCAGTGGCGATGCGGACGATGACATGGATAGGGCGGATGACCTATCTTAGTGAGTTATATCCTAAACTCGTGTATGGTTTGTATATTGGACATCTTTAGTGTATGGTCTATTGTGGAAAATTTTGTGGATTTAGAACTTATGATATGTGTGTATAGTTTGTTATGGGATTTTTCGTGGATTTAGAATTTATGATATGCGTGTATTTAGAACTTATGATTTGTTGTGGATATATTTCGAGATGTTTGTGAAAATTGAATGAACATATTGTGGAAATTGAATGAACATGTTTCGAATATTTGTGAAATTTGATTGAATGAGAGATGTTTGTGAAATTTGGATATATTTCGAGATGTGAATGTGCAGGAAATTGAATGAGTGATGTTTACAGATTTGTATGTACAGGATATGTACAGGGAACTGATATATAAGCAGCTTCATTTTTTTTCCCTAGAAATGACTATCGCTGACGGGATCCCCGTCAGCGATAACTATCGCTGACGGCATTCCCGTCAGCGATGTATATAACATCGCTGACGGGAATGCCGTCAGCGATAGTTATCGCTGACAGCGATAGTTTTTCCCTGACGGGACTATTGCTGACGGCGTATCGCCGACGGGATGCCGTCAAGGATACCTATCGCCGACGGGATTTTAAGCATTCCTGACGGGAAAGCCCGTCAACGATACCTGGTTTTCCACTAGTGTTAATGGGTGTTTGGAAATCCGAGGCCCGAGTAAAATTATTTGAGGTAATTTTTTTTTAAAAGTGGGAAAATGCATATACTTAGGTATGTAATGTAAATGATTCAGATCATCTCTACTACCAAAAGTAGGGGAGAAACTGCTTTTGGTTGTCTAGTACATTGTTACTATGGGGCTGTTTGGTTCGCTATTATAAGGGGTGGAAAACTCAGAAAACCCCTCCACGTCAGATTTTTAGCCCTCCACGTCAGTTTTTTTTGTTTCTGTCCATTTTTTTGTGCCGCTTTGGTTCGCTCGGATGGAAGAGGGAAAACTCTACTGAAATCGCCGCCAGCTCAGATTTTTTTCCCTCTCCGATTTCTTTCCCCAACCGAGTGAAATTGATAAAAACTCTGCCACGTCAGATTTTTTTTCCTTCTCTGCTTTGTTTACAAAAGTTTTTCTTTTTTTTATGCAAACCAAACACAAGAAAAATAAATACATTGGTTTCTCACTATTTTTTATGTGCGAACCAAAGCAAAATAATCTATTTTTTAGAAAAGTTTGGAAAACTCAAAACTTGTATTTCTTTACTTGGAATTGTATTTCCCTATATCAAAGAATCGAACCAAACAACCACTATTTGTTTCTTATGTGCAGAATAAGAATGAGCGTAATTCATGGGGATATAGTAGGTATCATATTCGGAATGAATCACATTTCTTCACAACAATATAATTAATCAATCAACTATTGGAATTAAATATAGTGGTCCCTCCGTTATTTTTTGGTAGTGAAAAAGATCCAAATTCATAATGTAAAATAATTTTGTTTTGTGAAAGTTAAAGTGCGGAACTAAAACGACAAAGATGATATGATGTTAGATTTATTTGCATTTAAAAGTATTTCTCATTTGACCTAATGTCAGCCTAAGCACTAATGAATCTAATAATAATTCTCTATAAGAGATTACTCGGGCTTGGGACTAGACTGTAGGTCTTTGTCACACAATGTTTTCCAAAATACAGGTTGGGCATGTGATTTATTCCGATACTATGTACACAAGAACCGGGTAAAGGGATTCTTGTGCACGACTAGGAGTCTACAAAGATAAAGTACTATCATCCAAAGCGAAAAAGGGCAATCTATTACTGTTCAAACATATAATTTCTCGAATACTAAGTAGACTGATAAATTCAAATGATATTGATTACACTATCAATTCATTTAAGCATGGTCATGCATTTCTCAATCCTACTTATCGAGGGGCCTAATAGATATCTCTCTCATAAGAGGGACAAATTCCATCTTCATTATTCACTATCATTTGCATAATTCTCATCATGTCTAATCATAACCTTTATGATTATCTGATTAAAGATAACGTTTGATTATGTTAAAACACGATGTTCCTCATGTAGGAATCTATGATAATCTCAGGTCTACGGATTCGATAACATAACTATTATGAGATCACTTATGACATTAACCCATGTAGTATTCTCATAGTGGGTCTATCCAGTGCCTTGTTCTCTAACAACTACCTACAGGTTTGATTTATATCACCATATATAATCATCTCATGTTTATCAATCAAAACCCATACTAGTCTATCACCATATATAATCATCTCATGTTTATCAATCAAAACCCATACTAGTCTTAATTTATCTTTATGCCCTTTAGTGATAAATCATGTTTATCAATCAAAACCCATACTAGTCTTAATTTATCTTTATGCCCTTTAGTGATAAATAACTAGTGATAACATGAACAACATAGTTATTCATAAACATTACATTAATGTAACATGTCAATAATACTAATGTGGAGAAAACAATTCTTTAAATGAAAATATAATCATTACATCAAGGTCCAAATATTTGGCCTAGGGCATAACCACTAACAGTGCATACATCCAACTTTGTATACTTTGTATATTTTTATTCTTGAAAGTTTTGGCAGCACGTATTCGTTGTTCTCCGTGTACAATAAGCATATGTTGTTCTGCATTTTGGACTATTGTTGATACGCATAATAACATCCGTACAGTGTACAGGGAGAACAACAGGTAGGTGCTGCCAAAATTTTTAAGAAATGAAAATATATAAAGTATACGAAGTTGGGTGTAAGCACTACTATATTCTTAATGGATAGAAGCATTCCTATAATAGCCGCTAGATTAGTGTAATTAGTTTCTACGTACGTTTTATATATATATTATGTAGATAAATATTCATATTATTAAATGATATATGAACGCATGTTTGATGTGTGTTGAATGTATAAGAGTCATGGATGTACTAGTAGTTGTGAGATTAATCGTAGTTAATAATTATATATAATTTATAGATGAGGATAATTCCTAACAAATCATGGATAGATATCCCACGGCTTCATAGATTTCGTGACACGCGATACAAGGAGGGATGTGATGCCTTCATGCGTCATGCTAAAATGAATCTGAGAAATTTAAGAAGCGGTACTATGTATTTTCCTTGTTGTAGGTGTAGGAATATAAAGCTGCTGAATAGAAATGACATATGGATCCACCTAATGAAATCATGTTTTGATGAAAAATATAAATATTGGAACTACCATGGGGAAGATATCACTGAATATGATGATCCAAATATGCGTGTTGGTACGTCCGGTGGCCAACGAATAGATGACACAGAAACAATGTTGAATGATATTTTTCCTCAATGATAAACACGTAAAATATGCATTATCTTAGTGTGTTTCAAGCATGATTTACGAGCGTTTGATGCATATTTCATGTTTAGATCGAGGATACTGCTGTGGTTTGTGTTCTTATATGTAGGTATTGGCTCAAGATTGAAAGATTTGATGATCGTTGGAAGTTTTACAAGAGTTTGAAGCAACAACAAGATTTTGAAGGCATGGTTCGTGAAGAAAATGGATGCACGAGTATGAAGAACTGGAATTTCGACCATGATGCAGTTTGAATCAAGAAAAAAGTTGTAGATCTCTTCAACAGGATTCCAATGCAACTTGAATCACCGCATTCCGAGGTCGGACGCAAAAATTATAGCCAAAATACCGAAAACTAAAGAAACAAGCACAAAATCAGCAAAACAGCCCCTACCACACACTGGTGTGGTGCAGACCACACCGGTGGCGCGGGAATTAGTTATTTTCCAGATTTTTTGGGACATATAAA
>NC_033802.1:61904086-61907478 GCF_001876935.1 Asparagus officinalis
TAATTATTTAAAAATAATATGTAATAATTATAATATAATAATTATTATAAAATAATATAACTTATTAAAGTACAACAATATTATAATACATTATACAATATTATATTTAAAACTTAATACTATAAAACTAAATATTATAATATTTTATTTATAATATATACTTTATTATAATTAATGTATAATATATTAATAGTATGTTTAATACTAATTTTGTAGTAGGTCAAAATAATGTTGAACCAAAACACTCAACATGGTGTTTTGAAAACACTTTAAAGAAAAAACACAACATCATGGTGTTATTTTTTTACAAAAACACAACAAGAAAAACACTATGGTATCCAAATGAAACCTAAATTATTAAAACAAAATTATAATTGTTTAAAATGCTTTATAGAACATATTATTGGCCTATACAACAGATTGTGTATGCATAAACTTCTCCTTCGTTTGTCGTGAAAATAACTGCCTTTTAGTCTTTTTGATATAGAAATCGATCAATAGAACAATCTAATTCTATAACAGGCATAAGACAACACAATTGATAACTAAAATATTTATTATTTATATCTTAATTATACTATCTCTTCAAAAAAAAATGATAAATACTGTTTATTTCTGGGACCTTTAGAGAATAGATATTCTATCCAACGTTTCGCATATGTTTAGATAATTATTTTTTGAAAAAGTTCTGATATTACTAAATTAATCTGTAAACTTATCATAAGAATTTCTAATTACCTGAAATTTTGTTAAATATGGACTAGTATGAAATTATTGAATGGTGTAAACAAATAAATTTTAATTAAGGATTCTAAAAGGCTAGTTCTGTTATTTTGTGCCCCTCAACTATATATCTTCAACTATAAATTAAGTTCTTAAGCGAAAACAATGGAGTTGTTATTAAGTTCAAACTCTTATTATTACATAGAGATAATGCTAATAACTGCTCAGATTTTTCTCTGTCTACATTTGGACCTATCTGATCTCTATCGTTAATCTCATCATTCACACACGTTTCTTTCCTGCACATCTATAACAAAATGTGAAAATACAATTATTACTTGGATTTTTCTAATATATACCCTTCAAATTATAGGGGTTTCTAAGTTAACCCTCAAATCATTGTATTATACCTCCAATTCATTTGGTTCATTCAAATTTGCCCTTCAACCTATTTATGGTTGAAGGAACTAAACAATCTGGGGGTATTAAAGAAGCAAATTAATACGTACTGTGCACTAACAACCTTTAATTTTAATCAATATATCAAAGGGTAACTTAGATTTTTTTTTTTTTAAAGTTACCAATTGCAATAGAATATTTCAGGCATATTCTTTATTGATTATATTGATTGTGTAAAATTGAAGGAACTAAACAATTGGAGGGCAAATCCAGAAGGGGCAAATTTAAATATATGTACAATTTAGAGGGTGTAAATCGAAAAAAAAAACCCTTATTATGGTATTTATCTCAGGTAGTCTCCTATTGTCGTGAAAGAACTAAATAAATATTTGTAGATACATTATTTGAAAATACTTTCCGTTACAGACTTCTTCATAAGTAGAACTCCCTCCCTAGCTACTTCTCTATTCAAATAGCTCTCTTTCTCTTCTCTTCTCTAATTGAGGGGAACTAATTGAACCTTCTTTTTTTTTGTTCTAAATTCTATAGACATGGGTTCTGATTCAACATCTAGAGATTCCAACAATAACGATGATGTAAGTTTCTTCAGATAATTTTTATGATGGTTCATCTTATATTATTTGCCTTCTAACTTTTTTCTTCTTGAAATTTTGCAGTAGATATCAACAAGTTTTTGAATTCTTCTCTTTTTTCTTTACTTTTAATTTTTAAGTATTGTAATGAAGGATATATGAAACTTAGCAATTGTGCTTGATTTTTTTTTTCGACCAGAAGAACTACTTTCATAACAGAATAAGTAAAACAATTTATGAAACTTAGCAATTTTGCTTGATTTTTTTTCGACCAGAAGAACTACTTTCATAACAGAATAAGTAAAACAATTTTTACAAAAATTTGATGGAATTGAACTCTCTGGTTAATATGGAACATTTAAAAGTAACCGGATTCCTCTCGTAAGGGAATCATCCACCATCTCAATCAACTTATGCAGTAATCTGAAGTCATCAAAGCATGAAAAAACTTGTATCCACGATAATTTCCTAGGGTGCAGCAATCTGAAAGAAATTTTTATTGAGTAGTGGAGTTTTTGCAGTTTAATTTCCTATGTCGATAAAAGTTGATTTTTCTTAAATTTGCAGGATTTGTCCACTTGGTGTTATTCTCTACCAACAGGCTCACCAACAGACCTTGACGTGCTAATGGGAAGGTAGTACTCAACTCAACGCTAATGGACTTTTGATATTCTTTGTTCAATGCAGAGTCACATCTAACTCGTATTTGGTGAAATCCCAACCTTAATTTAGCAAAACTTACATTTATATATAGTTTATATACCTATTAATTGATCTATATTTACGTGTATTTGTGTGTCCGTACACAATTTCTTAATTTTTGGTTTTTTGCCACAGTGAAAACTCTTGTCTTAGAACTCTTGTAAAACTTAAGTTGTGGTATCCACCCAAACGAAATCATGCACTCAATCTTAGTACGCATGAAATGATGGCATCCACCTTATATATTTTCTTTTATATTAAAAATAGAAATATGTTTCGTATGGAACGAAATATGTCAGATATTATGCTTGAACTTTTTAGAGACTTGTATGGATGAAGATCAGGTATTTTCCTTCGGCTATGATATTGATATTTCTTGTGCCAGTTACCCCATTTCAGACATGTTCAGAGATGCACCAATTACCGGAGCATTCGATTCATCCATAAGGGGTCAGTACAATAACAATAATAATACTTTTATTGATGGTCCAATAATTGTTAATGAACCTTGGGTTGCTTTCAGTCCCAGTCGGAGCCAATATGAGGTATGAGTTTTCTTTCCTTGATGCGATTCAATTTGTTTCAATATATATTTCTTGATATTCTGTGGATTTTTTTCCTGTTCTGCAATGAAATCCATAAAGATTTCATTTTATGAGTCTTACTTCTTTGTTTAATTTTGAGATGATTCTTTTTACAAGCCCTGAATGTGATAAGTTAGGCTTTGAATGGTGTCATTAGTATGATGTATCATCCACTAATCTATGTCCACATACAAACCTTAAAATTTCATACAATTACAATTGATGTAGGCAAATCAGATAAATGTTATATATGTATGAAAAATTAGTGTTATCAACCAATTGTTAGAATGGATTTGGTTGTAGTGCTTGATTTTTATTTTTATTTTTTTTCCTTTCTAGTTTTTAAGAACAAGTATTGCTTGTTTTAAAACAATTGAATACTACTAGTTTA
>NC_033802.1:61908478-61909806 GCF_001876935.1 Asparagus officinalis
CGTCCAACACATGGAAAGAGTTGAAGACGCGCGGAGAGCAGGCCGAACGCTTCCTCAGAAGGAAGAAAGTCGAGAGAAGCCAACCAACGGCTAACTCTCCGAACTCAAGCTTCGTCTTCCGTGGTAAAGGGAAGACACCTGCAACAGTCGTTGACGTTAATCTGATGTCGCAACAGCAACCCCGAAGACGGCAGAAGACTTCGAGTCCGAGACTCCAAAAAGAGTACTCCTTCAAGGACGAAGATGTTCCAGCCATTTTTGAATCCCTCCTGAAAAATAACAAGATCAAACTACCACCTATCGCAAATCAGGAGGAAGCTGATAATATTTCGGATCCAAAGTACTGTGCGTACCACAGGAGAATCCTTCATCCCACCAAGGCTTGATTCGTTCTCAAAAATAGCATCCAAACCATGGTTGAAGCCGGCGTCATAACGCTAAATTAAGCCGAATCAAGACTCCGATAAGTATAAGAGTATAAACTGCTCATTCCGATACTCCGACGAGTATACGAGTATAAACTGCTTCTCAATCCTCCAACCGGTATATGATGTTAAACTGTTCCCTGGTACTCCAATAGGTATATGAGTCTAAACTGTTTTCTACCTTCGACGGGAAGTTCCTGGAGAATTTTATACATAATATTCTTAAGGATAACCCGATCACGCAACTGAATTCAATATTAGACCCAGTCTTACAAGAAGCTGGGGGTGGGTGATCCATGTAATGGGAAGTTCCTGAAAGAATTCTGTATAGTGTATTCTTAGGGATAACCCGGTCACTACAAGAAGGCCAGGAATAAGAAACTCCCACTCAAACTCCCGCTACGTCTGTGCACTCAACACTCCATGTTAGGTATTTGTCACTTAACACTATGAGTCCAGACATAGTACTCAAAATTTTAATCTTCTGTTTATCGACAATTGTCAAACCCCTCCATGTTAGGTATTTGTCACTTAACACTATGAACCCCCTTTGAGTGATTTGTACGAATCAACACTCTCTCTGTAATTTGTACTCCCATTCTCACTGTTCACTCGGTCAAACCTGTAAGCAGTTAGGGCCGGAATCGGAATTCTCTTTCGATAAACGATAGGCTTTCACTCCCCCCCTTCAGTCAAACCTATAAAAGTTAGGACTAAAGTCGGGATTTCTTTTTTAGATCAAGTAACCAATCCTATAAATTAAGGGTTACCTGAATCTATTCGATTCTCGGAGTGGAGATCCCACTCTTAGGGTTTAGGGCTAATGATTAAAATAATTAAAATAAATAATTTTGGGTGTTTAAAAATTAAACTAATTACATAATAATTATCTACAATTAAAAA
>NC_033802.1:61910806-61911846 GCF_001876935.1 Asparagus officinalis
ATTGACGATATAAGATAAATGCAAAAACAAATACGCCAAAGACAAACTCAAACAAGCAATATGATCACGTAGTACGGACCTTCCGTCCTACGTCTCCGCTCCCCACTCCTGGGGAGAAATCCACTATCACAACCGGGTTTTCTACGTTCACCCGAATAACGTTTACAACCACACTATGTCGGTTTTTAACGATCACCGATCAACGTCCACTCCTCACACTCGGTTTTCTAGTTCACCGAAAACTTCACAACACACTCGGTTTCTAGCTCACCGAAAACCTAACAACACTCACAATGTAACAAATATAAATTTGTTCTCTACAATAGATGAGAACACAATGTAGCTCACTCTCAATTTGTTACAACTCCCCACAACCCAAATTACACTATGAATGTAAATACAATAAGCTCAATGGTTGTGTGTGTAAACAAAGAGTAAATCAAATCAAAAGGAACAACGCCCTTCGTGTCTCGTTCATCCTACAGATAATCCAACCATCGGAGCTGATAGAACTCTTCGTCAGACTTCCAACGCACTTCGAATCACTAAAATCCGAGTTCGGACGAAGAATTTACAGCGGAGGCGGACGAATACACCTCAACGGAGCGTCTCGGTCAATGCGAGACACCCCAAGGGTGTCTCGGATTTTTCGAGACACCCCAAGGGTGTCTCGGAATTTCCGAGACTCTGGGGTGTCTCGGATTTTCCGAGACACCCCAGGGGTGTCTCGGAATTTCCGAGACACCCCAAGGGTGTCTCGGATTTTTCGAGACACCCCAGGGGTATCCCAATGCGGATTTGGGCCCTGTAGTCCATTTTAACCGCTCCGTTATCCCTCATGCCTATAAATACAAGCCTTAGGCCTCATTTTTTCAGATCTGGAATTCGTGTGCCTCGGCGAAGCCCTGCCGGATTGAAGACTTAAAAGTACACAGATTTCAGAGAGGAGGAGGAGAGATCGGATCCAGTTCTTCAACGCAAGAGAGAGTTCTTCGTCAGATCTACATCACCCGTACCCGATCCTTAGTATTATCCCGTTG
>NC_033802.1:61912081-61914829 GCF_001876935.1 Asparagus officinalis
TCTCCGCCGCTGTTGCTGTTGCACCTTGCAATGATCCACCGGTGCTCAATGAAGCCAAATTTGCAGATCTGAACTCCTTCACGATTAAGGAGTCGACTGCTGAAGGCGCGCCAACTCTATCAAAGAGAGCACGTCAAAGGAAATGACAACGCCTCGCGCGTCGATTCACCAAGGCTTTGAATCAGATGGATGGTCTCCATTACCAAGCAGATCTGGGGCTCAGAAAGCGCCAAGTGGCTAATCTGTCGCCTTGACCAGCATCAGAATCCTCCTCTCGATCTCCAATTAACGGATGGGTTCATGTCCAAAGAACCCATTCTACTCTCGAGGAGCGAATCCAGAAGTGCCACACCTTGCTTGCGCATGCCCGGACCCTTGTGCGAAAAGTACAAGAAATGCAAGAGGAAGAGGCAGTTAAGAGATCGTCGAGATCCAAACAAGTTTGGGTGCCAAAAGCCAAATCAGCGCCTAAGGCAAAAGCAGGCGACGTTGCTCTTCGGCCTTCGTCAACTTTAGATCCCGAACCTCCAGTAAAGCCCTACCGCAGCGTGGATTTCCCCAAGTTTAGGATTCCTCTGAAGGATCGTATCGGTGCCCTACCCGAGAATCGAGGAAAAGCGCTTGTTAAGGAAAGCTGGAGATCGTTGAAGGAGCTTCGAGCCAACATCCGGACTGGGGGTCGTACGCGACCTCCTAACAAATTGATTTCTGCAACGGCCCGCTTGGCGGTGCGTGCAGAAAATCAGGAGCCCGTTAAGGTTTCACCCTCACAAAGGTGTGATTCCAAACGTGTGACTCCCATAGATGCCAACAAGGTAATGTTTACTCAAAGGAAAACGCGTCAGACAGACGAACGAGTTATACCTGAGAATCTATGTAAACAGCCGATAGGTTACTCCGACCGCAACGTTGATGAGTTGTACTATCGGGCTGGAGGTACGAATAAATCTCGAAAGAAAGGTACCCGAGAAACGGGCTCTCATTGTCCGTATATCAAAATTATCAGGGCAGTATTATCAACGTGTAACTGCCCCAAGACCGCTCCGCAGAGGGTCTCGATATTCGAGAGAATCTCCGATGGAATGACGAAGCCCAAATCGATGCGTTTCCACCAAAGAGGATTGGTTGTTCGAGATGATGAATTCCCAGAGGTTACCGTCAATATGGTTGATAAGGGAAAATCTCCGATTGTCTCAAGTAGTTCCAACCCTGATTTCTCTCCAGGAAGAAGAATCAATTCGGGAATAGCTCAGCTTCAGCTAGAAGCTGTCGGATATAACGATTACCAGGGGATCCATGAAGGAATCCATTCCGATGACGAACTCTCAGATTCTTATTCCGCACTCGCCTCCGACGATACAACGTCTAGCATAGGACAAGCTCGAGAAGTGTTCATGATCAACACCGAGCAAATAGCCAAAATCATTGAGGATGCTCTAGCCAAGCAGAAAGAAGCATTCAAAATCGAAATGGAAATGGCTATGCAGGAGATGAGACAAATGCACGACCAACAAATCCGAGCTTTGTCAAATCAGCTAGTTGAATCCAGCCGTCGCACCCAGAACGCCGCAGTTGACAGCGATCCGGAAGTGGACGAAATCATCATGGCCGACGCACCGCCCAAAAATACTGGGGGTGGACCCACCAATGATGATAACACTGGGGGTGGCCGTATTATTCCTCTCGAAAATTGTCCAAAACAGGATATAGATGAGGCCGAAAAGATGAAGGATCTCGAAAGAAAAATTAACGCCCTGATGTCTGCTCGAGAGGTGAAGAAGATCGGCATCCCGTGTCCTTACCCGAAAGAGTGGGACTCGATCCCGTATCCAGCGAAGTTCAACCTGATCAACTTCACGCCGTTCGACGGGAAAGGTTCCCCCACTCAGCACCTGATCTATTTCAAGTCCCATTTGGGAGTGATCTCTGGCAACGAGCCTCTGATGGTCCGGTCATTTGTTGGCACCCTTCGCGGGCCCGCCTTCGATTGGTACCGCCGTCTTAAGCCCGGAAACATTAACAGCTGGGAGGACCTGGAGAGCATGTTCCTCGCTCATTTCTTCGATGATGACACAGAAGTGTCGATCAAAACACTCTTCGATGAGAAACAAAAAGACGGAGAGTCGGTGGATACCTTCATCAAACGCTTCCGCAATCAGGCAATGAACTGCAAGGATCCCGTCACGGAGGAGTTCGTCTTGCAGACCTGTCATAATAATTTGTCCATTAACATCTTGGATGTTATGGGAGTAGAGCCGCTCAAGACATGGAAGGATTTGAAGGCCCGAGGAGAGCAAGCCGAACGATTCCTCAAAAGGAAGAAGGCCGAGAGGAGCCAACCGATGGCTAATTCTCCGAACTCGAACTTCGCCTCTCGTGATAGGGGCAAGGCACCTGCAGCGGCTGTTGATCAAACGTCAAAACAGCAGTCCCGAAGACAGCAGAAGACTTCGGATCAAAAGGCCCAGAAAGAGTACTCGTTCAAGGACGAAGACGTTCCCGCCATCTTCGAGTCTCTTCTCGAAAACAACAAAATCAAGCTCCCGCCCATCACGAATCAGGAGGAAGCTGAAAATACTACGGATCCAAAGTACTGCGCATACCACAGGAGGATCCTTCATCCCACCAAGGCTTGCTTTACTTTAAAGAATAGCATCCAAACCTTGGTTGAAGCCGGCGTCATAACGCTAGGATAAGCCAAATGAGAATGGAAACACTCCAAAGAGTATATGAGTATAAACTGCTTCT
>NC_033802.1:61916677-61951395 GCF_001876935.1 Asparagus officinalis
CAACGCCTAACACGCGTTGTCGGTTTAGTCTTTTACCGATTGAAGAAGACACCAGAATCCGAGTCTGGGGATTTTTATCCTGAATCCTAAGTAAGGATAAGTCAGCGCCTAACACGCGTTGCCGGGTAGTCTATTCCCGTGAGAAAGACGAAGTCTACGTGTTCAATATCGTAGCACTAAAAGAGTTAACTCTTTTAGCACAACGTTATGTGCAGAACGGATCTAAACAATCTGCATGCTAGCCCGACTCAAACGGTAGTCGGTAAAGGCTCATCAAACCCGTTGATGGCTGAGAATTTGCCAAAAATTCTATAAATGCAGGGTCACTGACGCATCAGCTTCATTAGTTGGTCTCGTGAATTGAGCATCCAATAACATTCGAAACCCTAGGGTCAACGCCGGTCAGTGCTCCAATACCTTAAGAGCTTAAACTGTGTATACTCCAGTAAACGTACGAGTATAAACTGTGTCAACGTTCGACGTTCGAAACCCTAGGGTCAACGCCGGTCAACATACCCTAGGTCAACGCCAGTCAACGCGTTGCGACCAAAAGTCAACGTTCGATGATTCGAAACCCTAGGGTCAACGCCGGTCAACATGTAACCCTAGGTCAACGCCAATCAACGCGTTGCGACCAAAAGTCAACGTTCGACTATTCGAAACCCTAGGGTCAACGCCGGTCAACGTGTAACCCTAGGTCAACGCCAGTCAACGCGTTGCGACCAAAAATTCAACATTCGACAAACCCTAGGGTCGACGCCGGTCAACGCGTAACCCTAGGTCAACGCCAGTCAACGCGTTGCGACCAAAAGTCAACGTTCGACTATTCGAAACCCTAGGGTCAACGCCGGTCAACGTGTAACCCTAGGTCAATGCCAGTCAACGCGTTGCGACCAAAAGTCAACGTTCGACGATTCGAAACCCTAGGGTCAACGCCGGTCAACGCGTAACCCCTAGGTCAATGCCAGTCAACGCGTTGCAACCAAAAGTCACAATGCCGGTCAACGCGTAACCCTAGGTCAACGCCAGTCAACGCGTTGCGACAAAAAGTCAACATACGGTGATCTAAAACCCTAAGTCAACGCAACGTGACGGAGGTAGTTCAAAGTCAACTCAATGACACGAGCCAAACTCAATTCATCAGCTGTAGACTCAAGACTCCGACGACGGCCAGGCGATAAACGCAGCGCCGGAAGAACTTTGGTTGTTCGTCAAAGCATCGAATACACCGAAAATCGAAGGAGCTAAGAGTTGAAGCTAACTACAGGTCTTTTATGCCGACTGAAGGCTGGATCAATCACATCCAAAGCATTCCAGCCTCTTCTATAAAAGAAACGAGTCTGGAACGCTTTGGAGGGGGTATCTGTAGGCATCAAAAATTGCCCATAGGTCTCCACGAACAGCTCAGTGTTAAAGAACGACGATGAACGTCACTATCCGATCCACATGAGTTCGATTGATGTCGATGAACGATTGAAGTGAATCGACGAACTACGAAGGCACGGGCTAATCGAGAGCCCCGTGATGTTTACAAAAGGAACAACGCCCTTCGTGTCTCGTTCATCCTACAGATAATCCAACCATCGGAGCTGATAGAACTCTTCGTCAGACTTCCAACGCACTTCGAATCACTAAAATCCGAGTTCGGACGAAGAATTTACAGCGGAAGCGGACGAATACACCTCAACGGAGCGTCTCGGTCAATGCGAGACACCCCAGGGGTGTCTCGGAATTTCCGAGACACCCCCCGAGACACCCCAAGGGCGTCTCGGAATTTAGGGGTGTCTCGGATTTTGTGAGACACCCCAGGGGTGTCTCGAGTTTGGTGAGACGCTCCCAACGCGGATTTGGGCCCTGTAGTCCGTTTTAACCGCTCCGTTATCCCTCATGCCTATAAATACAAGCCTTAGGCCTCATTTTTTCAGATCTGGAATTCGTGTGCCTCGGCGAAGCCCTGCCGGATTGAAGACTTAAAAGTACACAGATTTCAGAGAGGAGGAGGAGAGATCGGATCCAGTTCTTCAACGCAAGAGAGAGTTCTTCGTCAGATCTACATCACCCGTACCCAATCCTTAGTATTATCCCGTTGTGGTAATTCTAAGAAGAGCAATTATCTCGCTTTTATCGAGATAGGCGCTTCAAGTTTCTAGATCTCCTCGCGATCGACGAAGCTCTGCCAATTTTTGCAGTCAATCAGAATCTTATTCAACGTGGTCCCGGATAAACCCCGGCCACAAGATGGCAAAGCACCTACGCAAGGCAGACAAGACCGGCGATACGATGCTCTGCGTTTGTTTGATAAAGTTGTAAACTTTTTTATTTTCATTGTGTAAGGAGTATCTTATAACTCTAAGATTAACTGTTTTATTTCATTCCGAGGTTTATGTGTAAGCGACTAAAGTTGCCTAATAGATTCGATAGCAATGAAAATAGCACTTTTCTCCGCAAACCACACAGTGGTTTCACTAGACGTGTCGCCTCTCAACAGTGCTCGGGTTATTAACCGATCTCCCTAGGTTCGTCAACCGCACGCCACTCCTCTTGGACGATGCCACGCACTCTGCGCCACACCACTTTCTGCGTCGGTGTACAAGAGTGCATTAGCAATGTGTTGATCTCACAAATTAAAGCTCAGTACAATAATTGATTGTTGCTCAACTTGGATGAGAAACACAATGCACAAGCTCCCACTGCAATGTTCTTACACTCTCCACAACCGCCAATATATATATGAATTGCAAATATAATAAGCTCAAGTGGGTGTGGGTGTAACAATGAGATAAAATCAAATCTAAACTCCATATAAAAGCTAGCTTAAAGAAATGATCAATTAACAATAATTCATAAATAAAAGCTAGAGTTGAGTTTATGGAAAACTTTCTCTATCAAACACAAAGAGAGAGGATTGATGAAATGTTGAAGATGAACTCTTCGATAGTTGATCGTAAACTCCTCTTCTGTAACAGCAAACCCAAAACAAACTTAAACAAAAACTAAACAAGCTTAAACCCTTGTTTAAAACCTTGTTTGAAAAACTCTTATTAATTACTGTGAAAAGGAGATAGCATGGGGTATTTATACCAGTATGTCAAAATCTCAGTCGAAGACCCCAAAGCAAAAGACAAAACGACAGCCCGAGAAAAAATCAGCTCAGAAAATAGCGCGTTAGAGAACAACGGTCATATTGGCGGCTCGACGGGGAAATTCATCGGTGGTCGCCCGCTGATCCAGGTTTCGCAAACCGCGAGAAAACACGGCAGAGCCTTCTTTCGGTCGACGCGGTGCGGTCGGCACCGATGGAAATTTGAGCTCTCGGTCGACCGCACCGGTCGACCGACAAACTCTCTGCTGCCCACTGTCGACTGAACATATGAGCGGTCGACCGGTGCGGTCGACCGATAACTGATACTACAAAAAAAACTGGTTTTAAAGCTGATTTATGAGACTTTGGAAAATTGTTAAAAATAACAAATGAAGTCCAAAAATAATAAAACTTTGGAAAATGTATATAAACATGTAAATGAACATGTTACAAAAAGAATTTTCCAAATTGCATTTCTCATTTGTGAAAAAATCATTATTTTGCAAAATAGTCCAAAACACGAAAATGTAAACATATGAATTTTGACATTTAGGCTAAACCATGTTTTGAAACTTTGCACAATGATTATATAGACTTAATAAAATATGTATATGATTATTGTTATGTCCAAAAACTAAGAATATAGAATTTTCACAAAATTACATATTCTATGCAATATATACTAAAACACAATAATAAATATGTAATTTCATATTTATAAACATGAAAACCAAAACTTGTGTTGTATATATATGTGACTACATATATATACAAGGAAACCAATAAATGTGTGTGTATATGATATTGAGCTTAACGTACTTAACACACATAATATAACACCTAAACTAAATTACCCAAGCTAGATCTTGATCTCCAATGTAGCTCAACTTGGAACACTATGCGGATGAAGCTGAAATTGGATCTTGAACTTGAATTGCATAAGCTTCACCGATATTCCGCCAACCTCCTTTGGATATGATCGTTGAAGCTCTATTCCATCCATCCTCCAACCACGTTGTTTGTCTACAATACATAGGAATGTACAGACACTAGACAAACAACATTAGTAGTAAATTATTTGTTAAACATCATCAAAACAAGAAGGCCAACAAGGTCAACGTAAGTCAATGCATTTCTGATGAAGATAATCAGTTCAAAGTCAACTCGATGATACGAGCCAAAATCAACTCACCAGTTTCGATTCGAGACTTCGACGACGACCAGACGATAAACGCAGCGCCAGAACAACTTCGATTATTCATTAAGATATTGAATAGACTGAGAATCGAAGAAGTCAAGAGTCAAAGCTAACTACAGGTCTTTTTACACTGACTAAAGGTTGGACCGATCATATCCAAAGTTTTTTAGGCTCATCTATAAAAGAAACGAGATTGAAATACTTTGGAGGGGGTATCTGTAGGTGTCAAAAATTATCTATAGGTCCCCGCATGCGGCTCAAGACAGAGAGAAGACGATGAACGTTGCTATTCGAGTCACAGAAGCTCATGTGACGACGACAAACGCATGAAGTTAGTCGACGGACCATACGAAGCAACGGAACTTCGGAATAATGGAAACACGAACTGATCGGGAGCCCCGCGTCGCCTACGAAAGGCGAAGCACCCCTCGTATCCTATTTATCTCAAATATGATTCAATTATGGGAGCTTGTAGATATCCTCATTAGCTTTCTAACACATCTTAAACCACGCAATTCTGAGTTCGGACAATGAAGATAAGACGGAAACGGACAGAACGCGCGAATCGAAATTCAGACCAAAGTTGGCTAAGATACCAAATGATGTCTGGGCCAAGTCTTGGCCGAGACACCAAGAGGTGTCTCGGCCCAAGCTTGGCCGAGACACTCACGGGTGTCCGCAAACTAAATTTTGACAGTTTCAAGCCGTTTTTCGATCATTAACCGCCTAGATTTGTTTCAACTAATAGAATATCATCCAAGAACGTGGTTAAGTGGTTATAACTGAAGATAAGAGTGAATCGATCGTTCTTATCCGAACACAGGGCTCATGAAGCCTATAAATACAGCCCCAGGGCCTTTATTTTTTCAGATCTGGAATTCTCGAGCGTTGGCGAAACCCTGCTGAATTGGAGACTGAAGAGCCACGAATTTCAGAGAGGAGGAGGAGACTTTAGCGAATTCTTCGGCATAAATTAAGAAGGAGAGTTCGATAGATCTGCAGCCCGGTTCTTTTCCTTAAGATTGCCCCGTTGCGGTGATCTCAAGAAGAGCCATTGTTGCCGAGATAATTGCTTCGGTTTCTTGATTTCTTCGCGAATCAACGAAGTTCGGGATCTGATCTGATCGTTTGGTGGTCCACGGATATCAACGTCCCCGTCACATGCCAAGATCTCACGCAAGCAGAAGACCGATAAACGATCTCTGCGCTTGTTTTGACGAGAATTGTACTTTCATTGTGTAAGAGTCTTATAAAAATACTATCTTTTTGTATTTTCATTATAACGACTGAAGTTGTAATGATTACCTCAATGAACAAATCGACTTTCTCCCCAAACACCCGGGTCAGGGCTTCGGTTTTGCCCGGCCCGGACCTGGATGGACAGCCCTACCAAACAACCCCTTCAAGATTATAGTACTGTCAAGAGCTCAAAGGAGAACTGCGCTGACATTTTTTATTTGTTGCTATTTATTTATGCATTTGTTAATTTGTTGTTGAGAATGATTGCGAACAGTTGGCGGAGGATACAGATGGACTAAACTCGGGGCGATTTTAGAAATGTGATGTAAACGTCCATTGGAGTAAATGCCTAACAAAAGAATTTATATGAACAAAAATTCAAAGCAACACGTAGAGCATGTTGATGGCAATAAAATTCATTGAAAGCTTGTCTAATTGGCTTTGAAATAAGTTTAGGTTGTGGAGCAATGTCTAAGAGATGAGGTATGGCTCGAACAAGTAAGCATGTGGAACAGTTCAGACTTTCTTATATCTGGAATAAGTGAGGATGGCGTGAAGAACTCAAGAATTTTCCCCTAAGGCTAAATGTCGGAACACCCCTTAACTTTGTACAATTATTAGATAACAGCCATAACTTTCAAAATATTAGAAAACCCCCCTAAAGTTAGGATCTTTGAAGGGATTATCAAAGGAACTGCATTAACGTTAAGATTTTATTAGAAAACCCCCTAAAACATAAACCATAATTTTCGTTGGTGAAAATATCCCCATGCACAATTTTTTTCCACCCATGTGAAAATTACGGTAAGCATATATTGCTTGGGGTGTTTTCTGATAAAATTTTAAATTTAAGTGGGGTTGTCTAATAACCCCTCAAAAACCCCTAAGTTAAAGGGGTTTTCTCATATCTTGAAAGTTATGAGGGGTTATTGGGTTTTTCTTGATATTTAGCCTTTCCTGATGTAGTTCTGTTAGTGATTAGATGAAAAACTTTATAGATTCTAGATGGACTCGAGATATCCTTTTTTATATATAACTAGTATGACTGCACGTGCAATGCACATGGTAAAATCTTTAAATTTAATTTAAAATAAAATTTTAATTACGAAAAAATTTTGAATAAATTTATTGAATGTAAATAATTTAGCCAAGATATGAACATATTCATATCGTATCATAAATTTATTGAATGTAAATAATTTAGCCAAGATATGAACATATTCATATCGTATCTAGTACAAATGTGACCAAGCTTAGTAACCAAGTTAGGATATTCATATCGTATCTAGTACAAATGTGACCAAGCTTAGTAACCAAGTTAGGTAGTATAACAGTCGCAGCAACAAGTGGTAGGTTTAATACTAATTGCAAAGTCGAGTACATTGATACAGATAGCTGAGTTTATAAGTCACTGTTCCATTACCCACGGATAGTATCCAATATTGTTGACATTTGAATGGGCAAAAGAAAAATAGACATTTGAAAGAAACACTATCAAAGGGGTAACCTTTACTTCTTTCGTTCTTCCTTTTTTTCCCCTTTCTTTGGCATATATTTTTTTGGGGTAGGCAGTTATCAGCCATCAACCAATTAAAAAGCTAATAGTTAAAGCAACAACCAGTAAAAATTAAATGAAACGTTGATATAGATAAAGACGTAAAATACATAAATCTAATAATTCCTCACAAAAACGCCTCATGAAACTGAATTTACAAATAGATAAGCAACATCAGAGTAGAGAAGATAGGGGAGATATTGTAGTTTGCATTTGAAAATAAGCATATATTTTCAAAGAAAAGTAAGGTAGACCTTCATGGATAATTTAGTACAGCAGTTGAAAGGATTTGCAAGAACAGCAGATGTTTTTAAAGCTTTAGAAGCATGGCTAGGCAAGGATGAACCAAACCTAGCACTTAATCCAACGACACTGTTGCCCTCAGTTCCATTCACGCAGTTCTTTATCTTAACCTGTAGCAAACAAAAAGATGACAAAAGAAAAGAAAAACAGGAGGAAAGCATTTATCAGTTATACCCCAGAAATACATCAGAAATCACAATGCTTGAAATTAAGAACAACAGGTATTCGTCAGCAATAAGGTATGCAGATCAAGGCAGAACATATGAATCCACTTAGTTTCAAATTCCCCCGAATCTTCCCTTTTGCTATTGTGAGCAATCTGCTGTCAGAAACTCAAGATTTTGCAGATTGAGCTATATTATTAAATTAGAGAGATTGATTGATTGTCAACTATTTCAGCTTTAGGCTCGTTCCTAGATCAAACATTTGACGTTTCTTACACTTGAATATAAATGAAGCCGAAGCTTCATGGTAGATCCTAAATAACATCTTATTAGCATATAGTATACCCCAGTAGTCAAATGTTATGCATCATAGAGGCAAAACAAAGAGAGTGCAATTACATATGTAAGTGTTGTCTGGTACCAGTGGAATAGTATATGTAGTGTTATTGAAGACCGTGCTTTGCTCATATCATGCCATACAAGCATATCCTTCTCCAATGACTTGAATGTGGTCAGTCACAGTCTTTTTTTGAACCATGAGAACTAATTTGTAATATCAAGATATCAATCAGAAACAATAATCTTTGATTCATTAAAGCTTGGCAGTCACAAGGAAAAAAATGGTTGAAAGATGTTAATCCAATTCGTTACAAGCTTGGTGGTCAACAAGAAAGAACAAGTCTCCTAAGACTAACTCAAACCAAGTAAAGATGCAGTCACATCCATTTTAAGCGCAAGATGAAATTTTCACCTCAAATCAGATGTAAATTACTATAAACAAACAAGAAAACTTTAGGAACGGCATTATATCAAAGAACTTTAGGAACGACAATTAACTTACCATAATTTAAAGAAGATGCACATGATTTCTTGACATAATGGTAAAATAATTGGCTCAAACAAGTAAAGTCTCAAGCATCGCATAGTATACTACATACTACAAAGTATAAATAAGTTTGTCCATAAAAACAAGCAACAACAGTCCGCGGCAACAACTGCAGTCTAGAAACTGGACCGCGTGCAGCCATTGCACATAGTCGAGGGCTAAAGCAAGGATTGCTTGTGGTAAGCGCACACTGGCATGATGATTTTCTTTTGTAGTTTGATTTATTTGAGTATTTTTTTAACGGTTTCTGTCTGTAAAATACCATAACTCAACTCAACTGATCAACAAGTTTGTCAAGGACATCTCTTTGTCATGTGTGGGAAAAAAACCACATAACTTGAATGCAGTTCATTACGTGTGAAATCTAGGCCTTGATGCTTCAGTTCAAACCTTTCTGTTACTTTTTTTTGTTGCGACTGGACCATGTTATTTACCTGTATTCTTTGGTATTGTTTTTATTAAGTTGTAATTGCATTGACCATGCCTTCATTAGCAGCTGTGTCTTTACATGTGGATGGACTGGCCCATAGAGGTTACAGCATATCGTGTAGAGTATGTGAAGCCCTGTTATTACACATGAAAATAGACTTAGTATCGAGGAACATTAAGTGGGCCTGAATTAATAAGATAATTTAACTTTGATTATTTTCTTTTCTTTTTCTTCCAATTCGGTTGTTTGTCAATTAACCAAGAGTATACCCCAGTTTACCAGATATTGAAATACACGTGCATCATCGAAGAAAGACAGAGTTTTCCCCCTAAACATTCATGCTTATCATAGACTATAAGGTTAGTTGTCATATGTGCCAAGACTCATAAGTAAGCATTTGACATTTAGTTTTACTTTCCAATTTATAACCATATAATGCAACATTCAATTTAAAAAACTACAAAAAGATTTTCATACATAGTAACAGCTTATAACCAGTTAATGCAACATTCAATTTTGTAAACTACAAATTTTTTAAACATTGTAATAATTTTCTTTAGTAGTATTATAGAATGTGCATACCTCACAACTAAATTTAACAACTTTTCCTTAGACATCCACTAAACTTCTTGGTCACATCTACAACTTGTGTAGAAGGATGTTGCCGATAATACTCGTGGATTTAAACAAAGAAGCAAGAAAATATTTTCAATTAAACAACTATAAACAAACATTCCTAGGGCTGGAGGAAAAATTAAAACAATCTCTTTCAATCTCTCATAGAAAGCCTGAACACATTTGTGCCGCCGCCAAATGTGTGCCCTCTCAATGTAGTGATCCATCCTCATTTTCTTGCTTGAATGAAAGAAGAGCCATTAAGAAGAGAACTCATAGTCTTTTGCAGTAAATTAATTATGAAGGCTATTCAGTTACCAGGACAAATATCTAAAATTCGACAGAACATCAATTAAATTCTAAAATTTTGCAGTCAATTAGAGAAAACCCTAGTTTTCAGACCATGAGGGGTACCTAAGATAGGAGTCGACTCTTGAGTGAGCTTCTCCTCTTCAATCTTCTCCGCATCTTAACTCCTCCACTGAATAAAATATATAAAAAGAAAAGGAGAACAACGTCAACCGAAACAATTCTGAAGTCTTTAGAACAAAAAAAGAGGCACATAAATTGGAATTAGTGCTTTAACCTGCAGAGATTGAAGGATCGAACTAAACCCGAGATAAAGTAATTCAATCTAATTTTAGCAGTTAGGAATTTTTACCAAAACCCTCAGGAAATTCCTGCAGCAGAGAAAAAAGGACTGAACTTTACTACAAACAGAACGAATATCGATCTCATTTCAGCTACCAAAGAGCTAAATTGATCAAGCCATGCCATCTTTGCTCATCTTTACGAAAATCTTATAACTGTTTTTAAGAAATTGTGAAAGGATTTCATTGAAAGGACTTCACCTCAATAATCATAATAGTTAGTTATCAACAAATATATGTACAAGGAATGAAAGTTTTGTTCAAAGCAAATTGCAGATGCATAACGATCCTCTAATTCACACAGTGCTAGGCCTAAAAGTGATGCTATGCTTCTAGGCCCTTCATCTGGGCAATCCAATTCCTCATTGAGTCCCATCTCTTTTCCCCTTGAAAATTTTTTAAGTACTTGATTCATAGAATAGACAATATAGTAGATAAAAATAATATAAATACATGAATCTTGTTGTTTAGTCAATACTTCTTCGAACTTGGATTTTTACCATAATGTACTAACATATTTGTTACCCACATAACTAAACACACTAACCATGATCCACTCAAACTAATTCAATATCTATTCAAATATGGATTCAATAATATTTGCATGAACAGTAAAAGTCAATGCTTAAAGAAAGCAAGCAGCAATCTTTATATGTTAACATAACAATTCAAGGGATAAGAAGATGTTTAATTTACCTGGAAAGGAAGTGATGCAAGAAACAAACCAACCACACGACCATTGTATTTAGTTATTGCAAATTAAACCTCTTCTTATCCCTTGCAAGAAACAAACAAACGCACACCATTATATTTAGTTATTGCAAATGATCCAGTCGAAGATTGTATCTCAAAACAACCATGCATATCTTTATTAATGGTTAGGCTCAAATTTCATCACAAAATTATATTGATGGGAGGACGAGCAAGGCTCCAATAATTTACGGGCAACTGTGCAAAGGCAAAATGTCAAAGCTAAATTGCATCAAAAGCATATTGTGAATGCAGCTACTTGATCTTCGTGACACCAAGCTTCTTTGTTCTTGTCAACAGTCAAAATCCATAAAAAGATTTGACACTTAATGCTTGCCATATAAAGAATAAGTTTGGACGAAACACGAAGATTAAAAATAAATGCAATAAAAATTAGAATAATAAAATTATGCTGAAGGTATCAAGTTAGACACCAAGATAAAATTCATAGGCAAAGGAAACAAAGATTAAAAATTAATGCGACATTTAATAAAAAAAGGTAACTTAACTTTGATGCAAAGGTATAAAATAAAAATAATAAAGATTGAAAATAAATTTAACAAAAATTAAAATGAAAAAGTTTGCTAAATATAGTGAATTTGACACAAAGGTATTGAATAAATGCAACATTTAATAAATAAATAAAGGTAACAACTTTTGACACAAAGGTATTGAATAAAATAACAAAGATTAAAAATAAATATAACAAAAATGGAAAATAACAAAATTATTCTAATAATTTAGACACAAAGGTAACAATTCATAACTAAAGGTAACAAAGATCAAAAATAAATGAAACATCTAACATCTAAAGGCAACGAACTTCGACATGAAGGTAACAATAATAAATTAACATAACACAATTAACCGAAAAATTCATAGCTAAAGGTGACAATTGATGAAGATAAATAACAAAAAAAAGAATAAAGAAAATAAAATTATTCTAAAGGTTGCGAGATATATTAAATAGAAATGTAATGCTTCATAACCAAGGTAACAATGTTTAAAACAAATATAAAGATTAATAGCTGCACATAACAAACTTCAACATAAAGGTAACAGTGCATAACTAAAGGTGGCAAAATTCAAAAAAAGGATGACAAACTATTGTTATATTGCTAGTGTTAACACAACAAATAAAAAAAAAGGTAATTAAGCGAAAGGTTCATGATTAAAGGTGACAACCCGTAACCTAAAGATAACAAAATCTGAAGGTGGCATAAATAAAGATAACAAAGTTACACTAAAGATAACAAGTTAGACATGAATGTGCCAATTCATAGCTAAAGGTAACAAATATAAAAAAAGTAACAAACATCGACACAAAAATAACAATAATTAATAAAGATAAAACAATTAACCAAAAAGTTCATAGCTAATGGTGGCATACTTCGACTTAGCAATAATAAAATTGAAAGGTAATAAGCATAAAAATTATGCTAAAGGTAACATGTTAAATAGAAAGGTAATAGCTATAACAAATTAGAAGTGAATGTAACATTTAATAACTAAAGATAACAAACTATGACATAAAGGTAACAATTTATAGCTAATGGTGACAAAGTTCAATACAAAGATGACAAACCTCGACATAAAAATATTAAATAAAACAATTTAGGTAACACAACTAAAATAAAGGTTCATAACCAAAAGGGGCAAAAATTGACCTAATTGAAAGATATATAAATATAAAGATAAAGGTGACAAAAGTATGCTAAATGTAGAAAATTAGACACAACGGTAACAATTCTATCTAAAGGCAATTATCAACAATCTTAAAGAACTTAAATCATAATAACACAAGATGCTAAGCATCAACATTAACGAAAAAAGCTACATAATTAAAATGATTTTTTTGGGGAAAATTGCAATGGAAGTCGAAGAAAAAAAGGAGAAGGAAAAAACCTCTAAATTCTATATGGTATTCCATAAGTATCAACAACTGAATCCATTCAGATTGGAGACAATTACCTGCAATAAAAATGGTAGAAATTTATCACTCATGGCCAAATGGACTACGCATAAGAAGATCATAATTTCACATAGTGAGAATGAACAAAAACATTTCTTGATTTCCATGTGTATCATAAAATTAAAGAATATTCAAATCTCTAATTTTTTTGACAGAGGAAAGAGAGAGAAAAATGAAGCCAAATTTTGAAAAACCCAAATTGAACTTAATCAAACCCTAAAAATATATATATATATATAATTAAAAAAAGTTTTTGTGGCCTTTCATATGTATCCTTATATTGCAGAGGTAGCATATCCCATGTTTCTTCAATGCATTGAAGAACAATGAGAATCTAACCAACTATTTACTCCTCTTTCTATAATAAAGCATAGATTTCCTGAAATATCTAGTTATATTCAAGTCCTTTTTTTCTTTGAAATGTCCTCTTCATTATCATAGAGAACTCTTTTGAGCTTCAAACCAAGATCCAATTTGTAACTGAAAGGGGTTGACTAATATCCCAAAGCCTTGGCTACGAATTCCATTTGATTTACATTGTCACTATCCATTCACAATGTTTCCTTTTTATGTAGTTAATAGGATATGCACTTTAGTATATTGTCAATATTGATTATACTGTAACCAACATTAGCAAAATATGAAAAAGGCTAAACCCATAGCAGTGAAAGAAAGATTCAGAAGAAATTCATAAGAAAAATGCTAATCGAGAGGATTAAAAAAAACAACTTTAACACTACAAATCCAAATATAACTAAAAAGGGTTTTTTTAGATATTAGTCCCCCAAAACTTCAAAAATTCCATATTAGTCCCTCAAATCATTGAAATTGCTTATTAGACCCTCAAATTTTATGGGGACTTGAGGCTAACATGTTAACCAATAACCAAAACCATTGAGGTGATTGGCGGCAAATCACCATCACCTCGTTGGAGATCGTGTTGATAGAAATCCTGAGAAAATGAAGGATTTGGGAAGGATTTGTTAAATGTGGTCCCGCTACATCCTAATAATACAAAACAAATTACTAAAATTCAGAAAATATGAAGAAAAAAAAATGTAACTCTTAAATATTCAAAAAAATAAAAAAGTAAAAATACTAATATATTCCATTTTAAATACAACATACATAATAAGCGGGCCCAAAAATCCCTTTCTGCTTTTATCTATTTCTTTACAAATACACAAGAATTCTTTGATTCTCTTTTCAAATCTAACTTTCATTCCACTACCCTACAAACCAAACATAAAGCTAAAATGTAGGATAGGCAATAATTCTTTGAAATCCAACATTGCCATAAATCCAAAATACAAATCTTAGAGCCAAACATCCCCTCATACACCTGTATATGTGGCTATACATAAAGATATATTCATAATTGAGCATTAAGAAACCATCAAAAGTAGGTACCAGTCTATCGTACAAACTCAATTAATCATCAGCAACACAAAGTAAACAATTTAACAAGAAAACAGATAAAACCTTGAGCTGCTCCCTTTCAGCTGATGAACGAAAGAACCCACGTTCTGGAAGTCCACAACTGGCTGATCTCTGCACACATAAATTCTCAAACATAAAATCCAAAAAAATTAACCAAAATCAACAACTTCACACCAAAATTACCCACAAACTTACATCAAGCTGCTCAGCTCTGAGATCATCCTCTTAGAATCATCACAAAACAGCTTAATCACCTCAACAAGGAATTCACCCCCGTCCTCTTCCAGTATTAGGAGCTGATTAAATTGCTGATCCAACAAACCCTAGAAATCGACAAACCCAAATCAAACACGGAAACCCTAATTTAAAAAGAAAACAAGCAATCATCACTCACCCCTGTTGTTGAGGAGGGCGGTGAGGAGGGCGCAGAAGGAGAGCTGGGTGGGGTTGGGGATCTGGTGGAAGAGGCGGACGGCATCGTCGAGGAGGCCGGAGGCGTAGTGGAAGAGGATCCGGGTGAAGAAGCCCTCTGATTTGAGGGACGTGGGGTCGGAGATCTGGGACAGGAGGGCGCACCGGATGAAGTCGAGGCGGCGGAGGCGGGAGAGGCGGGGGAGGGCGAGGGTGTGGAGGGGGCGGTCGGAGTAGAAGCGGGGGAGGTGGGAGGAGGACTCGAGGAGGTCAGCGATGCGGTCGGGCTCGGACTTGATGGCAGAGAGGGGTTTAGGATTAGGGCCATGAGGGTATGGGAGAGAGTATGGGAGGGTACGGGAGTAACCGATGGAAGGAGAAGGAAAGGAACGAATGTAAAGTTAATGAAAAGTTAATGAAATAAAAGATGAGGTCAATTTTGTTATATTTACAACAGTAGAAGGGTAATTTGGGGTAGAGAAAGTTTTTTTGGAACTCCCTCTTTTAAAGGGTAGATAGATAGATTATTCTCAGCCACACTGGTCGCCGACGAGAAAAAGGACCTTGTTGGTAAGTTGAATCAATTAAAATGCCTTAAAGCAAGTTTGCCTAATTAAAATATCTTCTTGATAAATGAGGTGGAATTAAAATACCAATATGAGTATTTAGCCTTCTTATATGAGTTTCTATTGAGGATTCTTCGCGTTGCATATTCGCCTAATATTTAACTAGTATAATGCACGTGCATTGCACGTGGACGTGTTGTTGTATTTAATATTATATCATTTAATAAATTATATATAACCATTAAATATTATTTTGTTGCACTATGATTAAATTTTTTTAACTTATACTAATATTAGTACTTATACTATTATTAACATACATTTAATAGTTATTTAAAATCTTCTATTTTTATATTATTAAACAATTTATTTAGAAGTATAATTATTAAATAATAATGTAATATTTCATTAAACTACACAATTGATATAATTAAACCATTTAAATTATTAAATTTTTATGTCATGTACATATTTTATTACAATATCTATTAAATAATGGCAATACCTTTTAATATTATATGACTTTATGTTGTAAAGAATATTACCTTGTTCAATAATTAATATCGTCTTAGTAATAAAAAATTGGATGGTATAAACTAAAAATACTATTATTTAGAAAAATTAATTTATATAAAAATATTGGATCCTTGAAATATATGAGACATTTACTTTCCAACAAAAAGTGCATGACTTAAAAATATTGGATCCTTGAAATATATGAGACATTTACTTTCCAACAAAAAGTGCATGACTCATAAATTTTAAAGATCCAATATTTTATATGAGACATTTACTTTCCAACAAAAAGTGCATGACTCATAAATTTTAAAGATCCAATATTTTATTGCATTATGTTCATAATGTCCATTTTTATGTCTAAGACAATATTATAATATCATAAAGGGTAATAATCATTATAATATAAATGTCCTATTTATACTACTATTATTAATTATAATTATGTACAATATTTTATTAAATAAATAATTTCACTATTTCATTACAATTAATAATTATTTTATAATAAATTATAATATATTTATTAATTTTATTATCATTATAAATTATTAGTATATTCTAGCGAGTGGCCAAATATTTTGAAGAAAAGAAGAGAATAATATATGTCTCATAAATTTTAAGGATCCAAATTTTTTATATAAATTAATTTTCTATAATAAAAGTATTTTTAACTTATAACATCCAAATTTTTATTACTAAGATGATATTAATTATCGAACAAGGTAATATTCTTTACAACATAAAGAAATAACCCCTATTTATACTATTATTAATAATTATAATTATGTGCAAAAATTTATTAAATGAATGACTTTTACTATTTTATATTATATAATTAATAATTCTTTATAATAAAGTATCATATATTCATGAGTTTTGTTATCATTATAATTTATTAATATATTCTATTGAATGATCAAATAATTTGAGAAAATGAAAAGGTGCATAGTTAATGAGAGGTTATGGATCATTAGTTTTATAATTAATGGTATCATTTTGAGTTATAAAAAATTAAGAGGGTAAAAAAGGAAATCAAAAGTTTTGATATGGGTATTCTCTTTTATAAGTAGTATAGATATAGATGAGAAATTGATGGTAGCTCCAAAGGCATAGAAAACTGATATGTGAAATGCAGAAAAAATAATGTGGATCATATAAAAATAGTCACATCCCTTTATGATAATGAAAAAAATCTCATAATTATAAATATTATAATAATCAAATATCAAAAAAATATAATAAGCAAATATTAGGTAATCTCAATCAAATTATAACTATCCATAATTAAAAAAAATCTCATAATTACATATTTAGTTGTAGAAATTAAAGAAAAAAATTACTCATGTAGATAGTCACTCTACAAAAATAATATATACAAAATTGTACATGTACCAAGTCATATGTAAAGTTAATGAAGTAGTTTTTCTCTTAAAAAAATTTGACAAATTAGTCAATGTTTTTTCTATTTATTCATTAAATATTCTATCTTTACTGATTTTTAGGAAAACAAATTAGTAGTTTATACGTGTCCACCTTTAAATAAAAAGGAAATTATAGAGCAAAAGATCCCATCTTTGAGTATATATAGCATGTAGGTTTCAAGTTATTTTTCCTCTACGAAAAATAAGAAATTTTCTATTACTAAAATATTCTTTAAGATAATAAAAAAGTAAATAAATCAATTATACAACTTGCTGAAAATAATATCTTGAATTCCCTTATTTTATATTACTAGTTAGATTGCACGTGCAATGCACGTGGTAAAATTTTTAATATTAATTTTAATTATAATTATATTTATGGAAAGATTTGGTATAAATTTAATGAATGTACACAATATATATGAACATAAGCTAAAAATTAAAAATGTTTGAATAATACGTTTATATTTAAGGATCAATTATGCGATATTGGAGTTAACCCTTGGAAATACAATAACAAGAATATATCTAAAAGTAATGTTTGAAGATGTGGATTTAAATCCAAGCAAAATATTCTGAACTTTGTGTTTCCCTTTAGATTGATGAATTATATCGGTCATGAAGTTAACCCTTGGAAATAGATTGATAAAAACATGAACTTCCCTGTAGATAAATTTAAATCATAGTTAATTACTTAATTGTATACTCTACATAAGGTAGTACTCTATTTGAACGAAAATCAAATTCTACAGATACCATGACATATAACAAAAAGCATCATATTGTTTAGTTTATTTTCACATGAACTTGTACCCGAGGATTCATCCAAAACAAAGTTAGACAAACAACATATTTTTTTTCTTTCCAACTCATGTGAATATCCCAACCAAAACCATGCTCATTTGCAATGCAATTGAACGATAGGAATTCATTGATCACCTAACCTTGCAATCATGCAATACTCAGCGTGTAATTTTATGAAACACTTAAAAGTTCAAAAGGACATAATTATTATATAAAACTATATCTCATTGACTCCACTCTCTCCAAAACACACATTTACATTTTCGAGTAATAACTGACAGGATCTCTAGCAGTGGTTTTTTCATCAGGTTCACCCAAAGAATTCTCACGATCAAACCGTCCAGCTCTCCTTAAAGGTTGGTCAATTGCATTTTGTTTGTTTGTTGCTCCGATAACAAGAACATAACCAAGCTTCTTCTCAGATGTTTTTGGGAATCATCAGAAGACTGAGTGTGATGTTATTCATCCATGCAAGGCATATGTTTTGTTACTATCAGCTGTTCCATCTCCCTTTGCAGGTTTTCTCGCTTGGAAGCAATTGCATCTATCTCATCAATGAATTACTTTATTCAGAAACACGTACAACAATAATGTGCAAACTTAAAATAAATTGATACTTGAGTCAAAAATAAGGTTCATCTGATATGAATTAAGATTAGGAGCATAACAACTTGCAGATATCATTATAAAATCAGACAAAGAACAAGCATTCTGCCCTGCTTAAGTAAACTAAGTTAGTGACCTATTCATCATTTTATTAAAATCCCAAGACAGAAGTACTTACAGCTCTATCACAGGCCTGAGGAAAGGAGCCACCTTTTCCAGACCATCGAGATTTTCCAGTGACTGCACATCAGCAATAGGTATCATGTAAAAGAATACCAGAGCGAACACAGATAATGATATAAGCAGTTTTCTGATGCTGAGAGAAACAAATGGTATAGCTAGATTCTTCCAGTAAACATTGCGTGGCTCTGGTGCCCAGTAAGTTAACCAGCGTGTTGGGTTCCTACTTTGCTGAGTTTGAGCACAAATAGCAGACAGCCCATCTCGAGTCAAATGAAACAAATGCTACAGGCATGATAGCTTTTGGATCTTTGAGAATTATCTGACGCTCTGCTACTAACTGAACCAAAAGACAAAAGAAAAGTTCAGAACAAAGCTAGAAATTAGTTTTTTCATATGAAAATGCATCTATTAAAGGCTCAGGGTTAATCAATATGATGATGTACCTTACTCTCTCATTAACATCCATACATTAATACCCTGTGAAGTACTTATGTCTGAAGTGATGCAGGAAACTTCTTAGGAAATATAATGGACTTACGAATTTGTCAATTTCCTAGATGCTTTCACTATAGTAGTCAATTGCATCCGTTCTTACACCACAAAGCCCATGAAATCCTTTCTGACATACCAAAGAATCAGATGGATCAGTAGTAAGATTAGAAGAACTATCATGGTTAGAGGAAGATCCTCTGGATCATGGCTTTTCTCGATGAAACAGATTTTAAGTTAAGGAACCTTTACTATATTCTTGTTAAATGTGTTTGATTGGAATAATTGAGAATTGATTTGTCATATATGTCATCAAAACTAGTTCAACCAATAGTTTAACACGTTAGAAATAATTATTGACTTAGTTTTCTACATGTTCGATAAAGAAAGGGAATGTTACTAAATAATTCAAGAGCAAAATAACATGTAGGGAATTGTCAATAAGGGAAGAGAAATTTGATATTTATAAACACTATAAGGATAGTAAACTTCTCATGAGAAACATCTATTACCTGGTGGCCAAGGTAGTGTTCAGGATGGTTCCGTTGAAAAAACTGATCCACGCTTTCTGATATAGATTGCCCAGAAACATGTGGGATATTTCTGACAACTACCTGTAAATAGATAAATGAACAAACTAAATCATAAATTCGAAGTAGTAAGTGACTACTGTAAATGATTAACTTGTACAAAGGTGCAACATGAGATCAAACTTATGTTTCAACATTTCAAGTCAAATCATAGTAGACATAGTTAGATCAAGGTGAACTTATTTAAACCATTGGATGACGATCACTCAACAAGTGGCAAACTCATACTTACAGTGAACTCAGCACGACGATCTTGATCTTCTAAAAAATGCAATCTCATGAAGGCTATATGTCCATACTCCTTGTAAAGGACGTAGCAAGTCCATATGGTGAACAAGTATGCCATTGACAGGTGATACCAGAACCTAAATTATTACCAAAATAATTATATTAAGTCCATAGTAGTAATTAAACTGGAAATGGAAAGTCCTCGGAAGTCAAACAAACCAAAATAATTATATTAAGTCCATAGTAGTAATTAAACTGGAAATGGAAAGTCCTCGGAAGTCAAACAAATAAACTGGCACATAAAGCAAGTAAGACAGTAATTAAACTGGAAATGGAAAGTCCTCGGAAGTCAAACAAATAAACTGGCACATAAAGCAAGTAAGACATGGATTTAACTTAGATGCTCCGTTTTGATGAACCTTTTTTCTGGTCAAAGTAAGGAAATTATCTGTAAATTTTGATACTCACCACCGCATGCCACATTGTGAGCAGAATAATAAAAAATCATAAAAGCAAAACAAAGAAGACAATAATTTAAGAGTGGCTATTATTCTAGATAGAAGTATTTACTTTAGAAAAGCAACTTACCGTTGAGAACCCTCCCTAACATTTGAAATTGAGAGCTTATCAATGCCACTGAAAACTATGTCTTTGTTAATATTTTTCAATGTCCCATCTTATACATTCACCGGAATAAGAACTAACAGAGCTAGGATTGTCATTGGTACAAAGATCTTCAAGCTGTAAAATTAAAAATTAAGTTAATACTACAACTATCGTTACCACCGTAAAAAAAACAAAATAATAATAATAATGTATGTGTTCTTTTGAAGCAAGATGTGCTGCAGAATATATGACTAATGAACTCAGACCATGGACGAAAATATCTAGACAACTGGCGTAATATCTAGATAACTAGCGTCCAACTAAAATATGAATTGACAAGTAACAATTATAAACCTCGACCCTCATCACAACTTCAAAGTTATGGAGTAATGGGCGGGAGGGGCCTCTAAAGTTAACCAAAGTAACCCAGGTTCAAATCCCATATAAGGCACATCTAAAGCAAATTTTTTTTTTAAAATGTTACGTGAGTCCAGGTTTCGATCCGTGAAAAGGAAATTCAAATCAATCTGCATGCATATTAGAGGAAAAATTATAAACCTCAGCCATCATCGAAACTTCTTAGTTCTAGAGTAGCCGAAAGGCCTTCTATGAGACCCGAACAGACTGCCATACTAACCATGCTTTAAATTTAATAGTCATAAAATCATGAGGTAAGCAAATGCATTGTTTTATCTCAGAAATCAACCGTTTTATCGCCGTAAAAGGTACCAATCGGGTGAAATGCAGCATTCATCACCAGCATTACCCAATTGCTTGATTTCCCACCGTACTACTAAATTCAGCCAATGACTAGTTCATATTTCCAACAAGTTGACGAACTACACCGTTAATTAAGATTCTTATATTTAGCTTAATTTCTCACCATCCTTCACGCAAAATGCTCAATTCAACAATGGATTACATTACTCATAGTCAAATTTCGCAAAAATTAAGGAAAATTCCAGCCAAAATTCTCACCAATTCTTTTCAATACCAAAATCTCGACGAAAATTACACTTATAATCTTTATTAAAAAATTCTTAAAATTGCAAAAATTACCTGAGAATGTAGATCCTCAAAAAGATAACAGAATCGAGCCCCGCATGCTGGATCAGGTCATTCTTGCTTATCCTCAGCGCCTCCTGCATCCAATTCAAGAACGTGAAGCACGTCCTCACGTTGAGATTCACGAACTTCTCGACGACGCCTCTGCCGCTCCCGCATCTAATTCAAGAACGTGAAGCACGTCCTCATGTTGAGATTCACAAACTTCTCGACGACGCCTCCGCCGGCGGCGTCGCCGCGGTGGCGCGGGCTCTTTCGAGCTCCGGCGAGGTACCATTTCTGGAAGTACACTCGATCGAAGGCGGGCTGGAGCCTGAGGATGGCGAAGGCGAGGAGGAAGGCGAAGGCGCCGAGGATGTTGATGAATGCCAAGACTCCGATGTCCTCTAGAGTCGCCATTAGAGATCTAGGTGATCGGAGCGAAGGGGATCTAAAAGCTGGGAGAGAGTGCTTTTCCTTTAGGGTGGGGCCCGGGTAGTGAGTTTAAGCCACGGTGAGCTGATCGCGGTGGAGGGTGCGGGGTTTTGTTGTGGTGTTCCTGCGAGAAGGGGAAAGGTGCACATATGGAAATGACGCGGGGTATCGAAGAGTAAACCTCAGCCAGTTTATAGAAATCAAAGTATCTGTTCTTTGATCCTATGCTTCCAACCAACTTTGATGGATGTGACTCAATAAGAACATCCTGAAAAATGAATGAATAGATTATCAACCATTAGGTGAGAGCTTACGGGAGACTTATTTCATCAAAACCTATTTCATACCTTATCCCTAACAAATCGTGGTAAAGCAATTGAAGCCAAGTTGCACACAACAGTTTTAGTGGGAATCATTCTTAGCACCTAATACTGTCAGAAGAGCAAACCTCAGCCAGTTTATAGAAATCAAAGTATCTGTTCTTTGATCCTATGCTTCCAACCAACTTTGATGGATGTGACTCAATAGGAACATCCTGAAAATTGAATGAATAAATTATCAACCATTAGGTGAGAGCTTACGGGAGACTTATTTCATCAAAACCTATTTCATACCTTATCCCTAACAAATCGTGGTAAAGCAATTGAAGCCAAGTTGCACACAACAGTTTTAGTGGGAATCATTCTTAGCACCTAATACTGTCAGAAGAGCAAACCTCAACCAGTTTATAGAAACCAAAGTATCTGTTCTTTGATCCTATGCTTCTAACCAACTTTGATGGATGTGACTCAATAGGAACATCCTGAAAAATGAATGAATAGATTATCAACCATTAGGTGAGAGCTTACGGGAGACTTATTTCATCAAAACATATTTCATACCTTATCCCTAACAAATCTTATTAGATCCAATTTTTAAAATCAGAGAAGGTTTACCTCTCTCTCATATTTTGTGTACAACTTATTAAACTCCTTGCCCTAGCAATCAGCCAATACTGGAGCTTCATTAGGGCAAAACAATGACCACTCTCCATTATTTTAGACTCTCTCCATAAAGAGGTCGGGAATCCAGAGGGCATAAAAGAGATCATGTGCTTTGTGTTCTTCTTGTAAAATGGTACCATATTTATTTTCATTGCAAAGATAAATTAAAAAATGAATTTCTTTTATATAAGCACATTTAAGACAAGGGCTAAAATAGCACATGGTAGCTTAGCATGGGAAACAAGTTCCACCAATACTGGAAATACATTGCATAAAGTATAATACTATATTATATACAATTTTAACATGCAAGAGGCTAAGAATCATATGCTTGACATCAAATATCTATATAAGCTCAAGTTAAGCAACAGTCATTTGCTCAGGAAGGCATCTGCTTATCTTCGGCAGTGTATTTAATACATCACCAAACTGACAGTGCATGTATCTGTAAATGAGCAAAAATATTGCGTGAAATTGAAAATCTTAAAGAATAATGAGATCTGATTTTAAATTGTTAGATATGCATTCCTATCAAGACGCAAGGTCTTTTGATGAAAGCCTCTGTCACAAAGTCCATTCCACGTGTTAATCTATACGAATTCAAGAAAATGTTTTACTATTAAGAATGATTCAATTTGACTATTTAAAGAGGTGCAGTGAGATAGAATATAAGAATACCAAAGCATGTGCAGTGGGTCCTTGGAGAGAAGGAAAACACAATTATAAATTATTTAACTAAGCTGACAATGAAAAGGAATCCAAAATGATTTAAAAAAGAGAAGAAGAAACTTACAATAGGAATAGGTGCATCATCTTATTTGCACATGATTCATTGAATCCCAGTGTCAAGGTCGAGTTTCATTTTCGCTGCCCAACCGGCATAAGCCTTTGCTGGAGCCCCCTGATCCCGTTCTAGATTCCTAAATTCAATCTAAATATGTGAAAATATAGCAATAAATAATCTAATATCAATACAAGCAATATTAGTATTACTATAAATTTGTATAGATAATGTTGAAAACTTGTAACCTGAGATACGATAATAGTGCCACCCTGCCATTGGAATATATTTTTTGATTTAATCATTCTAACGAACTTCTGGGTGGAGTTATGCATTTCCCAGTGTAAAAGGGACAAGATCAAAATATATTTTGCTATGTGATTATAAACTTTTATATTAGCTAAATTTTCGGTTATTTCTGTACCTTGAAAGGTTCCTTATCAGTTCTGAAACTAATACAAAGCACATATTTGAGCCAAACATGGAATCCCCTATACATTACAATAAACCATAAACATAATTAAACATTAATATTTAAATTAATAAATCAATCCATAGCAAATTTTCTCATTACCCAAAATTCCATTCAGCACAAACATAAAGGCCAATGCGTAGATTGACATATAGGTCATCCTGCTGTACTAACCTAATAAACTTAACCAAGTCATACATGTCCTCAAAATAATACTGCAAACCAAAAGAAAGTCATTGATAAATTATCAAAACTCTCATCATCAAAAAAAAAAGCTCAAGTTCTTGAATTTTACATGGGCTTGGACGATCATCTTTCCTTATGAAATCTAGTAGTAGGCAATCTTCATTGATTATTCTTTTAAGAACATTGAGAATCTGGCCATGTCATAAAAAAATCTAGTAGTAGGCAATCTTCATTGATTATTCTTTTAAGAACATTGAGAATCTGGCCATGTCATAAAACAGATACAAATAAATTTGGGCTACTAAAAGAAATAAATTAGAATAACAATTTAGTAAAATTAGCTACCTTCTTTATGGAAAGCTATTGTTTCCTCTCAACAGGTTCAGTAAGCTGTGCTTTGTCATCATATTTCTTACAAAGGACTCATCAACAATAGTTCATGTACAGTATAGATAAGTTAAAAAAAGTTGACATGCAAATTTAAAGTAATAAAGTGAGCTATTCTCTGAATATGTATTTAGATTCACATAATTTAATGTTAAATTTAAGTTAATAACTGCAATAACAATCAAAGCATGCAATAGTTATCAAACAACTATATGAGCATATGCGTATAAATCATAAATTGTCCTAACAAATTAAATTCATCAGTTCATAATCTTAAAAGCATATGAAAAGCTCATTTGAAATCCTTCAACCAATTTGTAAATGTAATTAAAACTAAAAAACATTCATGTTTAATTTTTGTGGGCCTTTGATTAATCCTTCTCCACATTTATCTTCTTTTTTGGTAAATCGAGAACTGAATCATCATCATCAATGTTGATTGGGATGTCTTCTTGGATTTGGATTTCTTGTGCTATTATCTTTCCTTGTGCACGTTCATCCTTTGAGTTCTCATCCAACTTTATAAGGAACTTGTATGTCTTTCCGATGTTGAGAACAAACTTTTGAAAGAATGAACTCTGATTTTTTTTCCTGTTTTAATGAGGAAAAAATTAAGATCTTATATATGAAACATATTGTTTTATATGTATAAAATATAATAAAGTAAGAAGTTACCTCTTTTATATCATCCATGAAGTTTTGAGCATTGCAGCCTATCAAAGTTTCTGCTGCGTCAAAAAGTGTGACTCTTGCAGTATCTGTTTTATCTTCCACTATGATTTTAACAACATACCTACATTTTGTATTATCATTGTGCATCATATGATATTTTTATATTTAATCTTTATATTTTTCTTTCATGAGTAAGTGATAGTACTTTACCTCGGTATACTGTCTTCATTGTTTTTTTAACAATTTTGATATTTGTCATAAATAGTTTTGTCTACTTTTTTATTGCAGCCTTTGCATGAGTAGTACCAAGCATCATGTCTATTTAAGATATTACTTATTTTTCCAGTAAAGCTGCCATATTGTGCCTGTAGATTTGTAAAAATTTAGTTAGTTATAAATATAGTTTAAATATATTTAGTAAATAAAATAAGAAATTATAAAATAATTTAAAAAATATAGTCCAAAAAGAATTTTTTAAAAATTTATGTAAAAGTAATAATTGTAAATGTATTTGAAACATCAATGAAACAAGATCTATTTATATAAGCTTGTTTTGAAACTGAAGCTCTTGATTCATTAATATTTTATAGTAGTATTTTGAATATCATACCTTTGATGAATTTTGTGAAGCTTGCATAATGTCAATAATATTCATTTTCGCTACATTTTTAAATAGCCTTGACGGAACACCATTAGTCTTGATCTTGTCTTTTGAAAGAGCCCTGCATATAATTTTAAAAATATTTAAAATTAATTTATTAAGTTACCTTTTTTATTTGATTATCATTCTCGCATGTCCTTAGCAAGTTGTATTTCAGGGTTGATACATATTGTCGATGCAATTTGTGAAGTCATGCACATCTCCCCTGCATATGTAATAGTTATAATTAGAAGTTGATATTTATTGATAAATAATTTACAATTCAATAATAGAAAATGATACCTTTGTGATATTTTAAAATTTGATAGCGCTATTATAGTTGTCTCATGCATATTTCCTTCAATAATTGAACCTTCATTGCCAGCTAAATCTCCGAATAAAGTTACAGACAATGTTATCTCACTGTGTAAGAAAAGTTAGACAATTTTATGTTAATATATTATATTTTGAATAATTAATTTATTGTGAAATAAAAGCATGCGTGTATACTCTTTGTCTACTATAATGATGTCCCGCCTTGTGTCTGCCTTATTATATCTTGTAACGTACTTGATCATAGGCTTGGCATTTGCTATCATTGCAAGAACATCTGCACATAAATTTATAATAAGTTGAAAATTCATGTATAAATTTTTAAATTAAAAATAAAAGGTATTTACAAATACTTACTTATATTCCTTGTATCCTCGTTGAAAATTGCGTCTTTGATTGAGATAAAGTTATTCAATATCTTATCAAATTGAAACTCTGCTTTTGATTCTTTGATAGAAATGTTCTTAGTCAATGTCAACTCAATTAACTCATGTACATTTCCATAATGCGGGTTTATTGGTTTGACTTCTCCATTTGAGATGTAAACAACATGATTCTTCTGAAGCATGTGCTTATACATTTCAATAGTTTCTCCAAACATAATACCTTGTATTTTTTCCCCCTGCAAATATTATTAATATTATCTCACAAATAACTAATACATTAACATTTATTTAAGCCTAAGATAAATAAGATATGTAATAGATGACGTAAGTTATGTATAAATGTAGTTTTATGTGGGAAACTTTTAAATAACCATTCTCTAGATTTTACTAAAAGCTATCCATAATCTTCGGGTCCAAAAAAATTACCTTTTAACTCATCAACGAAACTAACCTTATTTATATAAAGTTACCTGTTATTGAATTAGAATTTCTACAACTTACTAATAAGTCATTCGATCTCAATTAACAAATTTAATCGTTTATACGGATTAGCTCTTTGTAAAAAATTTAAATAGGCGCTACTTGTATAAACAATTCCACCAAAGTTTTGCAACACCAACTAAGTTGAGGGGCTAACATGATAAATTAATATTCTCAAAATTTAGCTTGATCATGCAACTAAATAATAAATTTATGGTAAATATGCTTATTAAAAATTTAGTCTAAGTAATAACTATATTGTTGCAGTGTGTATAAAATGTTGTGTTGATGTCATATTCCAATTATTTGCTTGCTTATATTGTTAGACATATCTAGACAATTAATTTACGTATAATTAGGAAGAAAGCATGATATTTGGTGTATAAAATTTGCGAAAATGAATTACATGTTGCTTACCTCTTTAATAATTGCAGGATTTTTTTTAATATGATCTTATACACAGTAAGGTGATAATAATTAATATAAGAATAAGCATCATCAATTATAATTTAATTTATATTTATAATTTATAAATTTTTAAAAAATTAAGAAGGCTATGCATAGATTTAAAATAACGATTGCTATGGCATGATAAAAAGTGATGGATATTGTACTTAAACATTGTATGTATTGCTTTATTTAAGAATAAGTATCAACAATTATCAATAGAATTATAGCATGTAGAATATTGCTACATTACCTCTGAGTCGGCAAAAATTAATTTTAGTACTTTTCCTGATCCTTTGTTGTTCTCATAAGATGACTCAATAGTTCTTAGGATAACAACATGAATGGTCCACTCTCTTTGAAACTTTTTTAGTTGGTGTATTTAGATGTGTGGAATTGATGCTTCGTTGTTGGCTGACATTGTTCCTGTAAGAATTTGAATAGTTTGTTATATATAAATAACAACGCATCTGAAGTACTAAATAAACTCAAAGGAAAATAAAATAAGACTATTTCTATATCAAAGGTGTGACACTAATTATAGTAAATTGAATTTATTAATTAATATTATTTACAATGTTTAAAGTTATTTTAATTTTGATTAGTACATGAATTTGAATGAAGAGAGTGAATGATGTAATAATGAATTGTAAATTTTTAAATTATTTTTAAGAAAAAAACTTTAATAAAATTGCAGCTACTTATTATATAAATTCCTAACCTTCAAAAATGTTATTGGTCATTTGAATTATTCCTCGTGATCCTTTGGCTAGAGAACTTCCTTGTATACAATATTTTTTGTGTATTGTTCCTCTTCTGCAAATTTCCCATCTGATGTTATTAAGACCTTGGTTGTCATCATAGAAGTACCCCGCGATAAAGCAACATATAATTGCCCATGAGAGAACACTGGTTCATGTAGATAAATACCTACGTTAGGTATTGTTTGCCCTTGGGATTTATTAATTGTCATTGCAAAACATAATCTTATGGGAAATTGTTTGCGTTTGAACTTGAATGGTAATCCTTCATCTTCTGCTGGTGATAATGATATTCTTGGCAAAAAAACTTATTTCCCAGCATGTTGGCCCATTGTGATTTTAGCTTGAATTACATTGTAGTTAAAATCTTGACATATCATTCTTGTACCGTTGCACAATCCATTAGTTGGATCCAAGTTCCTTAGTAAAATAATTGGACAATATTTTTTTAACTTGAGCTTGTGTGGCGGTAGTCCATTAGGGAGCTGAGTGTTCAAAAATTCTTCTTGGTAATGATGATTAGTGTCATCAACTGCTTCATCAAAGCTATAGAATTCTTTTCCTTCTCCTGGAAACCTTTTTATTAGTCTATCATTTAACTTGTCAACATATTCATTTTTTTGTTGCAAGGATAGCTCTATCTTTCATATATTCAATAGACTTAAAATTCTCATCTAAAGATGGAAAAATTGAATTTATGAGAGAATCTTCCGGTAGGTCATCACCTTGATTATGGATCAATATTTCATTAGGTAGTTTTATGAGATCCTGGGTCACTGTTGGTTCATCTACATTCCCAATCCTAAGAAGAAATTCACTGAATGCTGTGTCTGATTTTGCTCTCATATTTTTTGAAAGTTGTAGTTTAATCATTTTGCTCCACAAATGTGAGCTTACTAAACTTTCTTTGATAGTTTGTGATCTTGTTGAGCGAGGCACCACCGATAAAACTTGTCTGAAATCGCCACCAAATACAATTACTTTTCCGCCAAATGGTTCATCTTGATCCATTAAATCTCTTAGTGTTCTATCCAACGTTTTAATTGCAACGCGTTTAACCATAGGAGCATCGTCCCAAATTATTAGACGAGCTATTCTAATGAGTTTTGATGTCCCATCTTGCTTTGATATACCACACATAGATGAATCTGTTGTTAGGATTTTGATTTTAAATCTGTAGTGTGTTGTTCTTCCACCAGGCATTATTACAGCTGCGACACCTGATGTCTCTGTAGCAAGAGCTATCATACCTTACGATCTTACCGTGGCAAGTAGAGCACGATATAAATATGTCTTCCCAGTTCCTCCAGGACCGTCAATAAAGAAAACTCCACTTTTATTTGCTTCAACTCGTGTTAATATTGTAGTGTATGCAGTATGTTGTTCATAGTTAAGTTTTGTTGCAGCATTTACATCATCAGTTGGGATTTGTACATCTAGCTCTTCTTTTATTTCTCTTGGGTATGAACCTTCCTCTGAAATGGTTTTTGTTTGTAAAGGTGGCAAATCAAATTTTTTAATATCTTTTCCCATACTCTCTAAGTAGAAGTTAATATTGAGAAGAATATCATTTATCACCGAAGCTCTAGTAGCATTTGGTTTCCTTGAGAAGTCTTCAGATAATGATTCAAGATATTGATCCCATAAATAATTAACATCTGTGGGCTCACAATGAACCAATATAGTTGCAAACAAATGTCGAAGTGCTGTTGGCATTTGGAAGACGATGGCTTCATCTAAGCATTCTCTTATGCTATCATCAGATTCCAAAAGACCTAATTTCTAGGCTGATTGCTTAAAAGATTTGCAATGAATACCATTTACTGTGAGTAGATCCTCAAATGATGTTAGACACCTAACGTGAGTAAGCAATAGTCGCAAGTAATATCTCTCTCCTTCAATTGGATTAGCCCCGTTTATTCGACCTATCACTTGTCTCTGTTTTCTTGGACTCTAAGATTTTGATGTTGAATCCCAAACATAACATTCAGGAAATTCCACATATAATAACTCCTTTTCGTGGTCCTTTTCATGTTTCTTCTTGTTACCTTCTTTAATTTTTTTTATACATAGTAAAAAATTCTGTAAGCATCGTCTTGGAGACATGTTCCAAGTGAATCAATTTCGATAGGTCTTGATGTTTCCAATAAGAAACATATTGCTTATTTGGCATGTAAAGTTGTAAGTTAATGACAGCCGGGAATATCTCATTAAGATGGAATTCATATATTCTCCAGAAAGCTTCCTGAGCTGATACCCATCTTGCATCTTGAAAATTTTTTATTTCATTCACAACTTTTTCACCTTCATTATACTCAATGTTTACTGTCACTCTATCGTGGCCTTTATATATGTACTTATAAAGGTATTTCACTGCTTTTATGCTTGAGCATATTTCAACATTGATGTGACAGTTATAACGTGTCAGCAAATATAGATTGTAAGGTACCACCCATTGATTATTAAGAATTTTGTTTCGAACCAACATTGTTCTATTATTTTTGCTCCTTTTATAAATTGGGTAAGCATCTTTCGCTTGTACTGATCTTGGAGAAAACTCTCTAGGCAAACATTCTTCATATTTAACTCTCCACAAGGGCCATGCATCATATGTTTTTTTACCAGTTCATATAGGATTGGATTTTCATACTGGTCTGGAATTTCTGCTGATACGTACTTATCATAATGATCTGATGATACGATTTTGTGCTTTCCCATTAGAATAATTAACATGTGTGCATGAGGCAACCCTCTTTTTTGAAACTCGATGACATGAACATGGGCAGTAACTTTTTCAAAGATTTCCTTTTTAAATAGCTGATCTTTAAGGTCTTGCAATTTTGCTCGAAATATCCTTGAGGTTAGATCCGGTCTATCATTATGTGTCTGTCCTGGATGTAGTTCCTCCGTGATTTCTTCCCATTCAGGATTGCATGTCATTGTGATGAAAATATCTGGTTTTCCAAATCGTTGTACTAATGACATTGCATCAAGATATCTACGACGCATATCTCTAGGACCACCAATAAATGATGATGGCAAAACTATTCTTTTTCCGACATGACATGCTTTTGCTTCCCCAGCAGCTACACTATCGACTATGCCTTGGAATAACTCTGCTCTGATTTCTGATTGTTTCTTTCTAAAATAATGAAGTCTTGTTGTTTCAAGCTTTATGTACATATCAACAGCATATTGATGGAACAACCGGCCTGCCGATGTTAATATAGTAGATTGTCGAGCGTCTCTTATCTGGAACTTGTAACAATAATATTCTCGACATGACACGCTTCCCGCCTTTGGTGCTTTAACACCTACAAGTTTGCATGTTAAGTTAATTTTTAATGTTTTAATATTATTAAACAATTTTATTTATGATTTACCTTCACTTTCTCGTTTAAATATGTCTTCTGCAGATGTAAAAGTTTGCTGAGTCACTTGAGATGTAGTATTTAGTTGTTTTGAACGGTGAATATCATTTTTCTCCCTTCTTTTAATATTTTGGTGTCATCCAGCATCTCCGCCTGGAAAGAGTAAAGGATACTGTAAAGGATCATAACAACCAAAATAGTGATTAACTTGATGATTATTGCCGGAGTGTGAATGGACAACTATTTCTCTCTCATATGGAACATTTTCATTATTTCCCTCTACCCAGACAGCTGCAACCTGATCCACTATTGGCGAGTTATAAACACGTTGATCTACTGCAGCATCTCTATTTATAATGATCTTGAAGTCTTTAAGAGATGAAAAATCATTCAGTTTCCGCAGAAATTTTGCATATGGGTTTCCTTCTAATATATCCATCAATCTTTTAGTAAATTTTGCATATGGGTTTCCTTCTAATATATCCATCAATCTTTTAGTTGTAGTCGTACTCATGTTTGCATTATCTAATATTCCCATTCGATTTTGCAACTCATTCTCCGTATCGTAGAAGTAAAGTTGAAAGTAGGAGGGCTTATTTTCTTCTGGAATTAGAGAGGGTAGATTATGATATATTTGTCCTTGTGCTCTAAATGTGAAAATACCCTTTTTGTTTGATGCAAGCTCTCTATCAAACCTTGCCCCAAATGATGTGAATGAGAAAATGCTATTATACTTTCTGTTTTATCTTCGAAACTCAATTGCCTCTTGGGTTTGTACTGTATAAAGGGCATATAACTCGATATTAACATTCACATCTGCTAGGTGGATTTCACCATTGTGGCAACAGGATGTTGGTGGCTCGTGTTCAAACTTTTTTGCTCCACAAAATGAACAAGACTTTGGAGTGCGTAGTTTATGTAATAAAGAACATACTGGTTCATGGTTAATTTGACCTAGAAAAAAAGAATAGTTTTTAGTGTTAAATAAATTTAGATATATAAAATCATGTAATTATTTTACTAAAATATAAAATTAATCTATGCAAACCTCCATGCTCATATTCCCGTTGTTGCACTCTACAAAACAAACCAATCTTACGTTTTCGCTTGCTATTTGTACTACTGCCAGCAAAATCATTCCTTTTCCTCTTTCTATTATTATCAATGACCTTCTGAATGTAAGTTCTCTTCTGATCGACATTCAACTGATTATATTTGGTGTTTCTACTCTCATGTATTAGAATTTGTTCTTCTGTTAAAAAATAATGAAATATACTATTAATAAACATAAATACACATAAAAAAATAATAATATATATTTATTTATGTTGAATTCAAACCTTGGTTGGAAGTCATTTGGAAGAAGGTACTCTTATGCAAATGTATAGTGATTATGCAATCCAAGAAGTAGAATGTAAATTTCTACAAGGAAAAGAAAATTTAATGCGTTAAATTATTAATTTTATTTAACATAAGTATAGCAATGAATATAATTTGAGAGTAACTATATTTTAATTGATGTTCAATAGTATTTAAGTTTTTTTTTAATTTGGTGCACTATACATGCATCAATAATCAAAAATATCTCATATGCTAAGGTTAATTCTGTTTTTTTTAAGTCATATAATAATAATAATAATAATAATAATAATAAATATTTAAGTGAAGAAGAAGATAAATACAAGGAAATAGAGTTACCATCACTATGAATAAAATAAAGAGAAAAGAGAAGAAAGTTGCTTAACTCACCTGAATCACCGATAAATTTAGAAATATTTCCAAAAAAAAGGCAAATCCAACCAAGTAGAATATCTGCATTAATATGAAAAAATGTTAAATTATTAAGAACGGTATAATGTGTGCATTAAAACAAGTAAAGAAAATTAAGAAGATCAGGGAGTATTGAGTCTAATGGGATTCTATCAGGAAACAAAGCAAATATATCTTATCTAGCATTTGTTGTTATGACCAAAACATATGCAGTGTGTAAGTTTTAAACAACTCTAAAAATAGCGACATATCCATCTATAGAGCCTGGGAACCCTCGTATCTTGCCAAGATTTCCCTCATAACACATCCCCCCACCCCCAAACCACAAAAAAAAGAACAAAAACCACCCCATCCCACCAAAAAAAACAAACCAACCAACTAAACAAAAAAAGCAAAAAAAAAAAGCACTCAGTCTACATTAAGTGATGTCTGTATACAAGGTGATACATATTCTCAGATTTCCTCAGCATGTTTTAACATATAAATTGAACCCTTGTTTCATAAATCTTAATATGCATAATTTTTTTTCTTTTAGGTCAAATAATCTGCAAGAAATTGTACATATGAACTACTATACCAGAGCACGCAAGGAAATGTTTACAAACAACAACAATATAGAAGCTCTTACTGAGAGCATAAAACTAAGATAACAAAGCAAATATATCTTATATTGAGTCTAATGGGATTCTATCAGGAAACAAAGCAAATATATCTTATCTAGCATTTGTTGTTATGACCAAAACATATGCAGTGTGTAAGTTTTAAACAACTCTAAAAATAGCGACATATCCATCTATAGAGCCTGGGAACCCTCGTATCTTGCCAAGATTTCCCTCATAACACATCCCCCCACCCCCAAACCA
>NC_033802.1:61951405-61952352 GCF_001876935.1 Asparagus officinalis
CCCCCCCAAAAAAACAAAAACCACCCCATCCCACCAAAAAAACAAACCAACCAACTAAACAAATAAAGCAAAAAAAAGCACCCAGTCTATATTAAGTGATGTCTGTATACAAGGTGATACATATTCTCAGATTTCCTCAGCATGTTTTAACATATAAATTGAACCCTTGTTTCATACATCTTAATATGCATGGTTTTTTTTCTTTTAGGTCAAATAATCTACAAGAAATTGTACATATGAACTACTATACCAGAGCACACAAGGAAATGTTTACAAACAACAACAATATAGAAGCCCTTACTGAGAGCATAAAACTAATTAAGATAACAATAACGGGTTTTATACCAACATCTTCAAGGTATAATTACTTCAGTGAGTTTTTGTTTGATTCTTGTCTTTATTGCTTAAATTTTGTTTTTCGGTTTTTTTTTTTGGTAGAAAAAATGGGATTTCAAGTTCAAACTCAGATCTAGGCGCATGCAATTCCAGTTGTAATCGAGGGGAAAGATTTGTATCCTTTTTAATTCTCTATATATTTCACTGGAAATTTGAAATTTCTCTATATATTTCATTGGAAATTTTAAATTTCTCTTATTAAATAGGAAATTTAAAATTTCTCTTTTTAAATCCCCCCCCCCCCCTTAGATGGAGATTATAGACTTGTTAATGCCGTTACTGGGACCGGAAAGACTATTGTGTATCTCGCACCAATTGTGCATCTACTTCATGCTTATGATCAGTTCATAATAGTACTGATACATTTGTTCTTCTCATTAAAAGTGGGAAAAAAGAACATTTGGGATTAATATTTGACTGACAATATGTATCAGCTGAACAAGCCCATCCTCAAATGCTGAACCTTGTCAGTTGCAGGAGTCTAATGGGGTGGTGAGACATCGGCGTCAGCCATGTTATGGATGTATAAGCGAGTCAGAATCATAGGAGGA
>NC_033802.1:61952362-61971153 GCF_001876935.1 Asparagus officinalis
GAGATATATCTAGCTGTTATTGGTGAGATGTGAAACTGTTTAATTTAGATGGACAACAACATTAACTTCTCTTTGCATACTATTGCGGATCATCTCATAATGTAATATTCTGTTCTCATGGTAGCATAGGAAATCATGTTTCTTTTGCGACATATGTATGTCTCTCTGCCTTAATAGTATGTATGTATATATCCATACGTGCGCATGGATCTTTAATATAATATTCCATTCCCATGGCATCGTAGGAGATTTGCATGCAATTGATTCAGCTATTTCCTATTTTTCTAACTTGAAAATTTCATTTGTTGTTAAAATTTTCTTTTGGAAATTATGTGATGGCATTTTTTGTGTTTATCAATTAGCATGTATATGCAATTGAGCATTTGTGGTAGTGGATAATCCAAAACGACACACTTATCGATATCTTTTACGCCTTATTAACAGTCCTTGGATTCCCAATTACTTTCTTGAGTTGATAAGAAAAGTTAGACAGAAACTTTACAAATTTACTAAAAAGTTCATCCTGCTTACCTAGTCCTTAATGAATGGAGTGCCTGTATGGTTTTGAGCAATTGTGTTACTAAATGTTTTAATTTGTTCAAGTATAATATAAATCCTAATACATAAACTTTTCTTGAACCTTCATGTTAGGTATCATCACCATCTAAGTCATTTTTTCATGTTGAGTTTAACGCTTGAGAAATTTTCTCACTTTTTTGTGTTTATCAATTAGCATGTATATGCAATTGAGCATTTGTGGTAGTGGATACTCCAAAACGACACACTTATCGATATCTCATACGCCTTATTAACAGTACTTGGATTCCCAAATACTTTCTTGAGTTGATAAGAAAAGTTAGACAGAACCTAGGCATATAGGACTAAAAAGTTCATCCTGCTTACAAGATTTTAATTTGTTCAACTATATTATCAAGTTTCCTTTCATCTCATTCCAGTTTATGTTTCATTACATATTAGCTTTATCATATGTAATGATAAAGGCAAAACATTGATACTTCTACTTTGCTCTTTTTTATTAATTGCTGTTATCCATTTATTTGGATACTTCTACTTTGCTGTTTTATACGAACCATAATATGAAGCCACAAGTATCAGAAAGTCTGAAACTCAGAATTTAAAAAATCAAAGCATTATGGAATTCACATATAAAATGTTGCTATAGGGCGCATAAGAAGAATCTAAATATATAAACTGAGCCCTGACATCATTAACCTTAACAACTTTCAACTCTGAGCAAAGCACACTGGTTTCTTTTAAAGACAACGTGAGCACATAACTTAAGATAAAAGTTAAAACTATACGACTTTAAAAAAGCACTACGCCTCTGTAATAAAAAAATCTTTTAAAACATCACTCTATCGAACAACTGGACATTTGGGTGGAGAAAGAATCCTTGATCAACTGTAGCTTTGAAGACGACGATGGAGACTACTTGCGGTGGAGAAAGAATCCTTGATCAACTGTAGCTTTGAAGACGACGATGGAGACTACTTGCATATGACAAGCACAAAAGCAATATGAAATTATGTATTGTAGCTTTGAAGACGACGATGGAGACTACTTGCATATGACAAGCACAAAAGCAATATGAAATTATGTAATTTTTTTTTGGAAATGTAGATGTGCTATCCTAAATCCTAAATGTAAAAAAAGATAACTTGAACAATAGACACAACAATATCATTCTGTCTGCAAATATTATCTAACAAACTCAGTCAAGTTTCCCCTTTTGTGTCTACAAATACTATCTAACAAACTCAGTCAACTTTTCCCTTTTGTGTCTGCAAATACAATCTAACAAAGTCGTCCACCACTAATTTCCTTAATTCAGCTCAAAATAAAAAAACTAATTCACCAATATTAACTAAAAGGACATAAACCATAAATTCCAAAAAAAAAATAACAATTGAATTTTTACCTATTGAAACTAACACAAGAGCAAGATGAAGACTTGAAGCAAGCCCTATTTCGGACAATCCTTGACCTATTGTTGAATTAGAACAAAATGAAATGATGGCTAATTAGAACAAAATTAAATGATTCTTTCCTTTAAAATTAGAACCAATGAGAGGAATGAAGAACAAAAAGGTGAGATGACACAACAGATATTGCGTTCTTTCTTTCACTTCCTTATCCTAAATTCAAATCAAATATCCAATCTCAACTCAAATATCTAATCCTAAATTCAAATCAAATATCCAATCTCAACTCAAAATCTAATATATAATCCTAAACTAATTTCTCCAATTCCAAAATAAAATTTCATCTTTCAATCAGATAAAGTTTTTAATTTATCTCAAATTCTACAAAGGAAGTGTCATGTGTATACTCTCGTTGAACCACATACATGCATTTTACTTCTCTATGTTTGAGTGCCTGTGTTAGTCGTCAATCAAAAGGTAGAAATAGAAGAAAGTGTCATGTGTATACTCATTGTTTGTGGTTGTTCTCTCTTCTCAGAAGTTGTTCATTATCAATTAGAAAAAGTTTGGCAATGTTTCATATATGCAATGTATGCAGTGGTTCTTTCCTTTTGGAGCTTGTCTAGTTAGTTCATGCGTGTAGCTGCAAATAAGCTTTTCCTAAATTAGACTGAGAGGATGGTAGTGGCAAATGAACTTCAGTAATGCATCTAAGATTGTAAGACATTCATACTTAATAGGATGGGTATTCAGCCGAAGGACCAGTGAAAGGGTAAATGAAACTTTACCCTTATAAAAGTCAGACCTTGGTGCTTTTCATGCCACTAACCTAAAATTGCCCAGAAAGTATTATAGAACTTGTAAATTATAGAGATTAACTTAATTGCTCACATTTAGCTTGAATACTGAAAGAAAACACCAAATTCACAAGTTTGCAAATCATGATTCACCCTATCCGATTCCAAACCAAATCAAGTTTATTACAAAACCATGATTATTGACAATTGATATGCACATGTCTCCGATTCCAAACCAAATCAAGTTTATTACAAAACCATGATTATTGACAATTGATATGCACATGTCCACTTTACATATGATCAATAATTAAAAATTTTACAAAACCATGATTATTGACAATTGATATGCACATGTCCACTTTACATATGATCAATAATTAAAAATTTAAAACAGGTTACAAGCAAATAAACTTGATTTAGCACACTTTTAACATGAGACAAACTGCATCTATTGTAAATTAAAGACTGTAAACCAAAAAATGAGCGTATTGTAACTATAACTTCAGTAAAATTTGAATGAAAAGTAGGTATATTAGAAGAAATACCTAATTTAGGAAAGAAATCACAACCGATACAGCTGTTGTTGGAATATTTAAACTCTTGTCGCTTGAAACTGTAGGAATTCAAAAATTAGGGCAAAATTATATCAAAATTTAAGGACTGAATTTAAGGACTGAAGAACTAAAAGGGGGAGTTAGGGTTTTATATAGAGGAGTGAAGACGAAGAAGAAATACCTTTCTGAATAACCAAATTCTAAAAATTGTGGAGATGAAAGCGGAAATTCTGAAGAAATACTGAGCTTTGCAAATCTCTGTAACGCTTTGGCTTCGGCGGAGAAGGGTAACCGATGAATAATACTCATCTTTGGAAACGCTTCGGCTTCGTCGGAGAAGGTAAAACGGTCAAAACTTCGGCTTCGGCGGAGAGGAAGGAGTAACCAACGTGAGAAATTTCCGAAGTTGATGTCGAATTTTCTGTATCGCTGGGAGAAATTGGGTATATTTAATTTGGTTGAAGGTTAATTTGGGGAGGGGAAAGTTTTTCAGGTACTGGCTCTTTTAAAGGGTAGATAGATAGATTATCTCTAATAATTAGTTTGATATTCTAATGAATTTTTTTGATTATTCTAAAAAAAAATTAGATTCTAAAGATTATTTTATGGATAAGTGATTTTAAAACTAACATGCTTTTCTAATGAAGTCAAAATTATGTGATAATTATATTTTAACCATAAGATTAGTTTATCATACTCCCTTTAAAAGCACGAGTTCAGGAAAATCTTTCGGTAGACAAAAATACCCTTAGAATTCAAATATTATTCTATTAAATAAGAGTAAGTTGATAAATTAATGAATTCTTATTGGATATACATAGTATGAAGATAATGATACAATTTAAATTGAAATGTAAATTTAAATAAAATTACTAAATACCAAATTTATAAATGTCTACAAAATGAAGGGCGTATATGAAAAAAAATTAATGAGACAAATAATGTCTACTCCAAAGGTCGAACCCGGAAACAACGTAGACCAACAAATGTACATAATGTGGATGAGATATTTACAAAATCTACCAAAAAAAATTAAAGAGACAAAAGTCATTCTTAAAATTATAAAAAAGAAAAATTAAGAAAAATTAAAAATCATACTCCCTTTAAAAGCATGAGTTCAGAAAAAGATTTCCATAGTCAAAATTACACTGTACTATTTTAAATATTTAATTTAAATTATAATCTATACTAATCATACTTATATCCTATGCTAAAACCCCGTGAACTATCTATAGCTCAACAATTTAAATAAGATTAATAAAATATATCAAACATCTCCGTACTATCAGTTTATTACATGATGTATTACAAAAAAACAAAAAATTTTGAAAATTAGACAAAATACTCTCAAAAGTTTAAAATTACACAAAATAAAAGCTAAAATTTTAGAACTTTGCAAATAAAAGAGTAATTGTGTGATATTTTTTCATTAAGATTTATAAATATAACTTATAATTTAAGGTTTACTATCCCTTTTTAGAATCTAAAAATACTCAAGTTGATACTGGTAAAAAATAGTAGTAATAACATATTAAAAATATCTAGTTAAATAATAAAAAATTAAAAAATATATAATAGATTAAAAATTAATGTTATTGTATAAATTAAAGTAACTGCATATAATTTTACCAATATGTTAGAACACCAAAAATACATAAGTATCATTAATTGATAGAAGACTAAATCACAAAAAACTGATAAAAGACTATAATATAATAACTTAACATTAAGTGATTATAATTTATAAATATTGATCTCTAATGGTAATAATATTTATTAGGTAAAAAATTATAAAGATTTTTTATAAATATTGATCTCTAATGGTAATAATATTTATTAGGTAAAAAATTATAAAGATTTATGTATGAAGAACTATTAGAAAATTTAGAGATATCCCTCAAAAGAATCAAGCGGTTTTCATTTCAAATGAAATTCGGAACGTCCATGAATCACTTCAATTAACACTAACATAAGTTATATTTATCAAAAAAACACCGACTGAATACCCCATGAATAATATATTGAATAACTTTGTGCTTATTAAAGAAATATTCTTCATAGAAGATAAAAGAAAAATTACTATACTTTGCGTAAGCAAAAAAATATAAAATCGACCTTTTCTTTTTCTTATATAGTATCACGACCATGGGTGTGATTTTATTTAGGGGTATGACTACTAACAAAGGATCAATTCTTAAAGACACTACCAAAGATAATGATGTAATAGCATTATTAGAATTCAAGAAAGATCTCTAAGTATAAATGTAGTATATTTCATTAGTAAAACTCTTATTAAAAGCCACTAAATATAAAATTCACCTTATATATGTCTCAAATTTATAGAGGAGATATGCATGTCATAGTAAATTGTGTCAATAATATATATCAATTCAAAGATATAACTTACTGATGAAAGAAGAGAATAGTAAGTAAACCAAGCAAACATCCATATAACACCGTAAAGAAAAAACATTATATTTTAAAGCTAATATGCAACGCTCTTTTAGAGTAATCTGCCAAGACAAAAGTATCTCCATTAAGACTCTTTATAAATACAACAAAAATTTAAATTACTAATATATACAACCATTATAACATTTGAAAGATGTATGATCTTAGAAACCTACTCTAAAATTCATATAATTAAACCTAAGAATAATTTACTAATATACAGACACACTATCGCACCTTTAAGGTAATGATAACTACCATTTATAATAGAGTTGAGCAGTAATTCTATGTTTGCAAAGGCTGCAATAAGAAAGTGGATAAAGATGTTAATAATAAGTGTCAAGATAATAAATGCTGTAGAATCACCGATGATTTAGTACCAAGGTTAAGTGATATCCCTTATTCATGAAATAAATATATCAAAATTAAATATTAATATTATAATCTAAAGCAAATTGACAATGAAAATTTTAATGTATTTAGTTCAGATCCTCATAGAAAATGACACACACAAAGCAAATGTAATATTATGACACAGTAGAAATTCTTATTGGGTGCACAACAGAAGAATTCATTGCAGAGAAAAAAATGTAGCTTCTAACCTTATTTAATTAATAAATTAAAAGAATAAAAAAATTCATATATATGAAATTAATATTTATTCTTATTAAAATAGAAAAAATCAAAGTCCGTATTGTCAGAAGTTTGTGTTGAATATAAGAAATATATTCAAATTCTTTGTGAATTTAGACTAAAAGACAAAAGATGAATGAGCCCAAAGAAAAATAACATGCTTCAGTCTCATATCAAAATCGATGTAGACGATGAAGACACTACTACTCTAGAATTAGCTAGAAAAAAGGTAAAGATGAAGAATGATTGATCTCGACTCAATAAAAATAAAATAGAAGTAACAAAAGATAATGTTTTGTGATTTGTTATAGAATAGTTTTATTTTTTAGTAAAATTAGGAATCTTTAGAAGGGATTTTCATAAACTATTTTAGTGCTTTCATATGCATATGTGGATGTTTTTATCATATAAAAATATACTAGAGTTAGCATTAATCTTCAGTTTATGATTTTTTTCATTAACCATTTTCTGTCATTTTAGCCCATTTTAAATCAATCATTTTGGCTCGTTGGCTTTATTATTCATCTTCCTTTTATAATGTAATTTTTTCAAGTGTTTTCACTTTCATAACACTATATTTCCTCGAGTCAAGCTCGGTTTCATGCCGATCCAAATGAAATAAAAATTTAGATTGGCTTTAGAAATTATATTTATCTCCTGACAATTCAACTATCAACGTATTTACACTGGATGTAGCTTATTCAAACAAATATCAAATAAATAAATAATCAAAGTGCAATCAAGAACAAATTTTAGTAGAAAATAAACCAAAAATACTTAATCAAAGTGAGCAAAGATTATTATCAAAGAATAACCGATGAGTAAATTTTATTAAGAAAATAAACAAAAAAAATACTTAATCAAAGTATTTAACCACGTGCATTGCACGTGCATAAAATCTAATATTATCTAAATATGCAAAGGTCTTATATCTCATCGAAGTGGGATATTTTATTATTTGATTACTTCATGTTTTTAACTCAATGTTCTCTTTAATTCATGCCAAATCTTAAAAGTTTATTTTTTAATAAAACATCAATGTAAGATGACTCATTCGTTGGCAAAACCTTTGTAGTTCGCATATGGGTAAAGAGAGACTTTTGGTGTCCTAATCACGCTAGAAGCGTATTACATCCTTTTTTTTATTTTTCAAATATTGTAGAAAAAATGAGAAATTATAGAGGGACTGATGGCTTGAATTTAAAATTTTAAAATAAAAACTATCTATGTACTTATTCGGCAGGCTATATTTTTTATTTTTCTATTTTAGGATATTATAAATAAAGAGGGATATTATAATGGAGGGGATAGTAGCTATCTAATTTTAAATTCTAAGTTGTAAAATAAAAGTCATACAGACCCACAATTTAAATTTCTTTTAAGTTTCAAGCTATCTAAGTAAAAAACACTCGACTCTACTTATGTAATTTTGAATTTGGAATTCAAGCAAACTATTTTTCATTTCACGCATTTATCTTCATAACACTATAGGGGAATTTAAAGGTAATATCATGTTCATTTCAATAAGTAATATACTAGAAGTCATTAGTATAAGTCATATGTATTCTCATATTCATAAAAAGTGATATATATATATAGAAAAGAAGTGACAATCCAAAGAAATTTTTTTAGTGAAATTCATTCTGAACATACATATGACCAAAGAAGTAACTCATATATAAGGACCAAAGAAATCAAATATGCAAATAATAAAAATAAGACCTCTAGCCCTCTAAACTAATCATGTGGGCTCGATTCCGAATACCCGTCCATATTCATTTTTTTACATGTAAGACACACCCATGTGAGTAAGGCAAAATGCTTGTCTAATATAATACTAAAAAAAGGACATAATAACAAAATTTATAATAAAAACAAAAGCTCTCACTTCATGCAAGAAATGGAGTAAAGAGACACATGGAAATAATAATTTTGGATGTTAAAAACAATGGAGCAAGGAGTAAAACAATGCTTTTTTTTATAACCTAGCTCCAAAATCGAATCCAAGATCGTGAAAGTCATATTCGAACATCTCAAAATTTTAGGTTGCCAATGGTGGGTTAAAATAATAATTTATGTTTGTTGTGAGTAGAGGTACATTCGGTTCGGTTCTGGTTCAAATATGACGCTTACCATATCCGTATCTACTTTCTAAAGACTACTACGGATGTAGACGTACATATTTTTCAGTAAGAAAAAGTCATAACCATATCCTCATTAATTGAAACAGATACAATTTGGATATTAGAGAAACAAATACAGATGCAAATTGAATATTTGGGAAATGAACATGACTCGAATATAATAAAAAAATATCATGTTAATTCGACAGTAAGGGGCTGTTTGGTTCGTTTTTTAACTCGGGGGCTGTTTGGTTCGTTTCCTAGATATAGGGAAATGCATTTCCATGTACAAAAACACAAGTTTTGAGTTTTTCAAACTTTTTCAAGAAATAGATTGTTTCGCTTTGGTTCACACAAAAAAATGATGGGAAACCAATGTATTTATTTTTCTTGTGTTTGGTTCGCATGGAAAAAAAAGAGAAAACTTTTGTTTATATGGTAAAAAGCTGACGTGGCTGTAGTTTTCGTTGATTTCATGAGGTTGAGGAAGGAATTAGGGGAGAGAGAAAAATCTGATGTGGTGGCGATTTTCACCGAGTTTTCCTTCTTCAACCCTAGCGAACCAAAGATGGGAAAAAAAATCGACGGAAAGCTTATATCCTACGTGGCCATGAAAAATTAGATATGGAGGCGGAGTAAAACTTTTCCACCGAGGTAAAAAACGAACCAAACAGCCCCTCGGTGGAAAAGTTTTATACCGTCTCCACATCAGATTTTTCGTGGCCACGTAGAATATAAGTTTTCCGTTGGTTTTTTTCTCATCTTTGGTTCTCTAGGGTTGAAGAAGGGAAACTCGGTGAAAATTGCCGCCACATCAGATTTTTTTCTCTTTCCCAATTCCTTCCTCAACCTTGTGAAATCGACGAAAACTGCAACCACGTCAGTTTTTTGTCATATAAACAAAAATTTTTCCTTTTTTTCCATGCGAACCAAACACAAGAAAAATAAATAAATTGGTTTCCCACTATTTTTTTTTGTGCGAACCAAAGTGAAACAATCTATTTCTTAAAAAAGTTTTAAAAACTCAAAACTTGTGTTTTTACATGGAAATGTATTTCCCTATATCTAGGAAACGAACCAAACAGCCCCTAAGAAGATATCAGTTAAAAAAAGCTATTTCAAACAGTAAAACCTCACGATATTTTAACCAAACTAACATAAGCAAACCTTACAAAACCAAGAATTGCATGCAGTTGATTACAAAAAAATAGAAGACAATGACTGAAACACAAAAGTATTGCAATTTTTTCCTTCTACACCTTATGTTTTATTATATCCATTGATTAAAAAAATTTAAATTATAGTATAACATAAATTTGACTACAAGTAAGTCTAAAATATATAATTGATTACTCAATAAAAGCACAATCAAATAAACTAAAAACATGTGACCATATTCCAAAAGGCATGCAATTGTCATCAAGATAATCAAAAATTTAGTATTATTCGTATAGATAACTGTATATGTGTGTATATTCGAATCCTTATTTGAATCCATATCCGAATCCACACTTGAGTCCATATCCGAATTCAGATATTTGGACTGTATCCAAAGTTTGAACCGATATGCATATACCAAATCGGTATCAAATTTGGCTATTATATCCGCATCCGTTTCGGATAGGTTGTGAATTGACTTGGATATATCTGGACGATTTCGCACACCTAGTTATGAGTCATATATAAACATAAAACAGGCAAGTTTTGGATATACTTTTGGAGTTCAAAAGAAAGTTTAATTTGGGACCCACTACACAATCTAAAGTTCATTTTCAGAGGACTAAGGGGCTGTTTGGTTGTTGTTGGTAAAGTTGTGTATTTATGACACAAATTGGAAAGTTGTTATCCACCTCATCAATTTCACTTTTATACTTTTCTTTGTTTGTTTTTTATTCCATTGGAATCATAAATTGCTTGTTTGGTTTGTAAATGTAACTTCAATTGTTTGTTTGGAAAGTGTAAAAAGTGACCCCTACTCAAATGATCATATTGGTTGAAATTATTTTTTATCATTTTTTCCTGACTTCAATGTCAGCTTTCTTCTAAAATCATGATTTTTTTTTATGAAATCACTTTACAAGCCACATCAGCATATGAAATCACTTTACACTATTTTCATAACTACAAACAAACAATTAAAAGTGATGAAAGCTAACATTGGAACCCACTTTTTTTACACTTTCCATCATTTTACATGGTAAAAACATACAACCAAACAGCCCCTTAACAAATCACAGTCTAAACGCAAGACCCAAAGTAGCTAATGGAACCCACACGCCAAGCGTTTATATAATATACTTACTGTTTGCCTTCACAAGTTCCGTGATTAAGATGTTTTTGGACTAATATGATTATTATTTTCAGATGATTAAGAAATTATAAGCAACTTTTTTAATAGAAGGGATTTATTCTAGTCCAAAATTAAGGTCAGTAGTGATTTATATAGGTCCTACTTCAGTCTGAACTGGAGACTTGTCTTTGTCTGATTCATGAAATAACAATGAAACTTGTGACAATAATCTGTCAAAAGCAATGCTACCAGCAGTTGTTTGTTCTATTTAGTGCTCGTAAATTCTTATAATTGTAACTACAAAATAAATTACTATTGATAAGAACAGTTTGTCTGCAAATTCTTCTTGGCAAATTAAAATGATACTTTTCCGAATTACAGTTAAAACATATATAGTTACAATGAAGCAAATATATATAGAACCTTAGTTGCATTTCGTAAATTGTAATTGTAATCATATAATTATAATTTGTCTCATACCAAAGCACCAGTAAATGACCATAAGTTTATTATCTGTTAAGGATTCTTTGGACATATCTCATCTAAATTGCTTCATCATTTGAGACAATTTGCTACTTCTAAAAGGCTCAAATCGAGCCATGTCGACAAGCATTAATATAACAATTTTGTTTTCGTCTTCTTAAGAAATTGACTGTGTAAATAGTTTATGTTCTTTTTAAGAAGTCCTACAAATACATTTTTCAGTACTAACTTAAGGCTCTGTTTGGCAAAACTAGCTGAAAACTGCGAGATTATAGCTGAAAGCTGTCAAGCTAGCTAAAAGCTGTGAAATTGTAGCTGAAAGCTGATAGCTTTGTAGCTAGCTGATTGACTAGAGCTGTTTGGAAAAAGAAGCTGTACAACTAGCTTAAATTTGTTAAATGACTAAAAAATTTGTTAAACAAAATTTGGCCATTAAACTAGTTCTGTTTTGAACCGTGTGTTCGAAAATAGAACTGATTCTGAACTATAGTCGGCTCAGTTTAGAGTGAGATACCAAAAGCACCATATTATGTTGATTTAAAAAAAAAAGAAAGAATAAGACTAGGAAATCAATCTGAAAATTTTGGAGTGAGCTTCTAGTCAAGGTCGTTATTCTACAACGACATTTCCGCGTTCTTTGAGTCAAGGACGCTTCAACATTTCATGAAAGCGATATTCACATTTTAGTTATGGGTTACGACCTCCCTCATAGGAACATGTAGACTATTGAGAGTTAAATCTACAATTTACTGGACTCAAATCTGCGTTTCTGATTATCCAATATATAATCAATTTCTTTAAACGTGTCAAATTCTAGAAAAAAAAATAATTTAAATAGGAGTTTGCAAGATTTTCTTCTTCGTCTTAATTTATGCCTACTTTGAGTTAGGGCAACATTGACCATGTCTAAATATGGCCAAATAAACTTATTCCAAATTAAGTAGGGGGAAAAAACCTGAGTAGAAGTATGCGACTAATTTTTATAAGGGGTTTTTGCATATGGACCCCTCAAATCTTCCACATTTGCATATTTTACTCCCCAAATCTTAGAATTTGCCAAAAAAATTTACTCCTAATTCCTTTGCATTGAGTTTTTCTACATCACCCATTTGAGAGTTTTAGTTTTTAAATGATAAAATATTGCAATCTTATTGAAAAGGGTCTTTTCCTTTAAAATAACACCTTAAAAATAGGGTCATTTTATAAAAACCACCTTTCATTTTCAATTTATATCTGAACCATTTTTAAAGTGGATTTTTATTCCAATCAACCGCACGTTCTAGCCAAATCTTTAGTAACAAAAATAAAAAAAACCTTAGAAAATGCAAGCTTATGGTACATGGCTTATATTCTAACTAGACCTAAATATTAACAGAGTGAATCATGTGTCTTGAATGTGAGTTTTAAGGGTATTTTGGTAAAAATTTAAAAATAGAGGTGGTTGAGTGGAACAAAAAAATTTACTTTAAAGGTGGTTTATGTTTAAATTAAAAATGAAAGGTGGTTCCTATAAATGACCCTATTTTAAAAGTGGATTCTACGACAAAAAAAAAGTACTTAAAATTATTGAAAATCTTTAACATTAATGTACTGTTTAGAAACAAATATTGTTATGTGGAAGGGGTAGATAAATGTAGTGTGAGAAAATTAGAGGATACTTTTGCAAATACCAAGATTTGGGGGCTAATTTGCATATATAAAAGATTTGCAAGGTATGTATGGAGAAGCCCCTTTTTATAAAAACTTATTAATTGTCATGGACGGATCTTCTAAGATCCATGTCTAGATCTAATAATCACACCTCCATTAATTAGCATTGAATATGATTTTAAGAATAGGGATTATATCAGAACTAGTCCTATAGTGATAGTTTGTACCATAGTAGAGATTGGGTCTACCACTATAAAATGTCTTTTCATTGTTACTTAATATTTATAATTAATAATTTTTTTGTTAAAATTTTCTCAAAAGAAAGTAGCTTAGTTGATTAAAGTCTACAAATGTGACCCACAAGTTGCAGGTTTGAATTTCAACAAGGCCATCTTTTTACATGTGATTAGGACCATGTCTGCGCAATCGACTTAGTTTGATAAATAATTATTAAAGTTTTTGTAAAAAAATTTCCCAAAAACCTAGGCTAATTTTCAATCTAGATATGTATTATAGTATGTACTTTAATAACAAAAACACAATGTAACCCGGTGGTCAAAATATTTTCTAACAAGTCAATTTTCTGGTGGCGTGTGACCCATAGATGCTTTTTAACTCAGACATGGACTAGAAAAATAGCTAAAGGGTGAATGTTGGGCGTTTGAACAGATCTATTTAATGAATATATTTAATGGACTCATAAAATAGACCAATTAATGCTATTAGTGGGCTAAATTGGTGTGACTAATTTATTCAATGGGCTGATTAAATAAACCAACTAATGCAGTTGGTGGACTAAGTGGGTGTAATTGATATGACCTTTGAGTTGCTCCGGTTAATGAGGCAGTAATAGAGGGTAAATAATAACCAAAGTTACAAGTACACAACCATCAAGTTATAGTATAAAAGATTATCAAATCCCACAAGGAATGTGTTATAAGAATTAATCAAAATTGATTCTTAAGTTGTGTGTGTGACAATTAGGAGTGATAAAAGTAATTATGCAGAGATAAAGAGAGTGGTTGTGATTATATGCAAATGAAAACAAAACAAGATTAAGAGAAAGAAGGATGAAGAAAATAAAATCATGAAGCAAATAAGAGAAAAAACAAGAATAAAGAGAAAAATTAAGAAAGTAAAGTATGGATGATTCAATTAGGGATATAAGGAATTGAGTCAACTAACTAATTTCACGTATAGATTATGAACCAAGAATAAAGAGAAAAATTAAGAAAGATATGGATGATTCAATTAGAGATATGAGGAATCTAGAATTGAATCCACTGGCTAATTTTACTTATAGATTATGAACTATTCTCTTTTTATCACATTCTACTTTAGATGTATCAAGTATAGACTATAAAACCACTTAAGGAAAGCATAACATATCAAATTATCATTCAAGTAAAATTAACATTCATGAAAAGAACAATAACTAAATAGTAATTCTAGAATTCATAAGCATAATCTATCAAACCACTCAAGATAAGAATAAATTATCAAATTCTTCTTCTACAATTAGTTCTATAGTTGATTATTCTAAACATGATCATTTTAAGCACAAGAGAATAATTCATAAATTATAAAAGAAACCAAGTTAGTTTCATACAATTCTAGAATTCCTACAAGAATTAGCTCCACATCTTAGAAAATAAAAACAAGAAATAAAATCTATACTAGAGAGAATAAAAAGAAAAGAATGAATAAAAACTAATTACAAAAAGGAAAAATAAGAACAAAAAAAGTAAAGATCTAAACTATGAACATAAAAATGAATCTAACTAAGTTGCAAAAAGAAAAGAACATAAAAAATCTAGATTATTCGAGAAAATAAATCTATACTACAAAATAAAAGTATAAGAAAATAATATAAAAATAAAGATATGAATGTAAATCTACTCTACAATGCATCAATATAAATCTAAACTACTAAAACAAGAAGTAAAAAATTACTATAATATGAACAAGAAAATAAAAGATAAAAGGAAAATATTTACATTACAAGAGGGTTCTAGCCTCTTGGAAGCAAACATTCACCTTCATCTTCATCTTTATCATCAAATAAAGAGAAGAAAAGAAAACTATGAAAAGGTAAAAAAAATTATTAATTACAATAAAGTTACAATTTGTGAAAGGTCTTCTCAATTAAGAGTAATCATTCTCTCCAAATAGAGTTTTTACAAAAAATTTCATACTCAAACTCCTAATTCTCTACCTCTATTTATAGCTTACAATAATGAATGAGAACCAATGAATATTACTTGAAAATCAAGAATTAAATCACAACCATAAAATAGTTTCTGTTGCGAATTAATCGGTTGACCAATCGGTTGGTCGACCGATTGGTTTACAACAAATTTGATTTTTTGTGATTTCTTGACTTGATTTATTCATGAATCCTTGAGCTTTCTTAGACCTTCTTTTATCTTTATATTTGGGCTACAATAAATGATAGAAATCAGAGAGTTTAATTCTTTTGGGCTTTTATCCATTAATTCTTCTTTAACTTATAAATTAAGATAAAAGACATTTATTAGTGATATTTTTATTTAAATAAAATATATAATGAGGGTATAAAATGTAATAAAAATATTATTATCAAATACCCCCATACCTAAACTTTTGCTAGTCCTCTAGTAAAGAAAGAATTTGATACGAAAATAAAAAAAAATCCTAACTTAATTTCGCAGAAGTTATGGTTGTACTTAGCGCATACAACAAGTCTTTAAACCCAAGGTTATCCTAGAAGACGAGTTGTAATCTTGTGAGGGTTTACAGTGAATGTACCCATAAAATTCTATAAACTTGCCAATTTAAAGAAGTTAGTGAATAATAATTTATTTGGTGCCTTTAAATAATCTAATTATAGCTAGTTTTGATTCAAGAAAATATTTTTTTGTATAACTCCAAAGTAAATTTCTTAAAATATCTTTTCATTATAGTTATACTAAATCAAGTCTAACTTAGAAATTTAATGTAAAGTTTTGAAAAGAACATGCTAACTCTTTGTCTTAAATAATTTTCAAGTCTCTTAGTCGAATTATTTTTCAAGAACATATATACAAATATAACTATATATATAACAACATTGTTAGAATATTTTTTACTCTTTATTCCTTGGTGGTTTTTGTTCTATTTTATCGAGCTTTCTAAGTGACCGTTTAACAAGTTTTGGACCTATGAATCCTAACCCAATTAGGCTGAGGTCATTACGCATGGAAATACTCATTGAGCTTAATTATTCGATTAACTTAGGCTTAGTAAGATAGAATCACCTTGAATTTCAAGAGAATTTTTATTGGTGCCTATCTTTTGCACTCTTTTTTTTGCAAGTTAGTTTTTTTATTATTTATATTATATATATATATATATATATATATATATATATATATATATATAATATATATATATATAATTTGTATATATATATATATATATATATATTTGTGTGTGTGTGTCTGGAAAAATATTTAGATCAAGACATCTTGAAATTTTATTTTCTACTCTAAGCTAAGAGTGCAAAAATTTTATTATTCTAATTACAAGTCTAAGTTGGACTTTAATGAAGTATTTTACTTTGAAAATTATTTCTTAATAAATTTATTTAGAGTTATCAAAAAATGTAAACTTGAGTCGAAAACTAACTAAGACCTAGAAAATTTAAAATTTATCAAATAGATCAATTATGCATTAACTCGATCAAATTGGTAATTAAATTTTTACTTTCTCTTTTTTTTTAATATTAACTAAAAACTAAGAAAAACAAAAGGCAAAATGAAAAAAATAAAGCAAAATAAAAGGAGAAAGCTAAATAGTTCCCACCCCCATACCTAGACTTTGCATTATCATCAAGGCAAATACTAGCAATAACATTCAAAACATCATAGTATATAAGTACATGGCAAAAATAAAAGTCAAATACTGGGTGAAAGAATATGAAAACATCCATCACTGCTCATTACTAGAATGATCATCATCTGCATCATCCTCATCATCAATAACTATAACATTCACGTTCTCATTCTCTGCCTCATCTGTCTCTGTATCACTACAACTAATATCCTCTCCATCTTCTATATATAGAGCAGGATGATGATGTAGTAGTAGTGGTGGGTCCTGTTGTGATAGAGGAGGAGGTGGAGGCTAATAAAATGGAGGAGTCACAGATCCTGGTCGCATCTCATGAGGGACGTAGCTATATAGTGTTGACACTGCTGAAACTGTTCTATCTCAGCTATAAGATGAGCCTGATCGGATCAGTACTGAGTATGAAACTGGTGGAATCCCATATCAAGGGCATAAAAATGATCACTAAGCATCTGGGTTGTCCACTCTGTTGGTGCAACACTAGGTGGAAGAGGTGGTGTAGGTGGGTTCGGCTGAGCAGGTGTTGGTGCATGTAAAGGAGTGGACGCAGCTGGTCCTTTGTCCCAGGTGACAATACTCTTCTTCACTGTGTCAGAGGTCAGTGGTGGTCTCCCTACCACAAGATTATACGTAGCAAAAACTAGTACACTGATAAGGAATGGATAGACCCGCTGAACTTTATGCCTTACTGCTGACTCAGATACTCCTTGGCGCTGGTCATCGTACCTACTAGAATCCTAAAGATAATGTCGGCTACATCGAAGCGCTGGCCAGTGGTAATCCAATATAGGAGGAAGAGGTCACGGGTGGTGATCACAAAGTAGGAGGAGCTCGGATATAAGTCAAACTTACGAAAGAGGTTCAGCAAAATGAACTCTTTCTTAAGTAAGCCGGAGTTTAGGGTCCTGCCCCTTGGTATTATCATAAAAAGATACTCCACCATCTCATTATATCTATCAGAAGCTATCCCTAATTCAGTAGAAACTAAGAAGAAATCTGGGCAACCTCTAGGTGGTCTGGGGAGTTCTAAACTCTTCAGAATGAGTTTAGGTGTGATAATGATTGGTATCCTTATAATAACAACAGTGGCTAAATCCTCTCCTGATCTATCCCATGTGATGTAAAATTCTTAGACTAGTGTAGTGTTGGCCAACTTAGGTTTTCTAATCATCATAGACTCAATCCCAGCTATTGTGAATAATGTGATAATGGGCTGATACTCACAAAAATTATCCAAGTTGAATTCTCTCTCAAAATGGATCAGTAGAGAAGCAAAAAAAGAGAGGATTCAACAGTTCGTTGACATTTTTTAGAAGCCATTTATCTTAAGCAAAAGCGAAGATGTTAATTTAGGCAATGAGGGGTCAAATTTGCAAGAATTTCTAAGTTATTAGGTTCAAAATACAAACTTTATATTTCTGTCCACCAATCGGTTGGCCAACCAATTGGTTCATCGCTGAAGTGATCCAATCATTGGATTTTCACACCGATTCCTTGTACAAACTTAGTTCGACTTCTTTAAAACAGCAATTACTATCATTTCCAGCAAGTTCTCACACAAATTACACCCAAAAATGAGGAAATTTGTAGTAAATTGAGAAGTTTGGGTTTTAGGTTTATACCTTGAATTTGGTGGGAATTGAATGCAAAATCGTTGCAAGGAGGTGTGGGATCTAACCCTAATCCACTGTTCTTCACGTGAGAGATGAAAATTGATGAAGAAAATGGGTTTGTAGAGAGATTGGAGAGGAGAAGAGAAGGGTTGTGATGGATCTATGTTTTTATTTTATTTATTCATTTTGACTCTAACCAGTTGGGGGATGCAAAATCGTTGCAAGGAGGTGTGGGATCTAACCCTAATCCACTGTTCTTCACGTGAGAGATGAAAATTGATGAAGAAAATGGGTTTGTAGAGAGATTGGAGAGGAGAAGAGAAGGGTTGTGATGGATCTATGTTTTTATTTTATTTATTCATTTTGACTCTAACCAGTTGGGGG
>NC_033802.1:61972944-62051605 GCF_001876935.1 Asparagus officinalis
CTAATTCATTCAACTAGAGCATTCTAGTCTTTCCTACCGAGTCTAAATAAAGATTCAATTGTTTAATAGCCCACATCGCTTGGTGTTCCAGCTCAACTGGTAAATGATAAGTTTTCTAATTCATTCAACTAGAGCATTCTAGTCTTTCCTACCGAGTCTAAATAAAGATTCAATTGTTTAATAGCCCACATCGCTTGGTGTTCCAGCTCAACTGGTAAATGATAAGTTTTCTAATTCATTCAACTAGAGCATTCTAGTCTTTCCTACCGAGTCTAAATAAAGATTCAATTGTTTAATAGCCCACATCGCTTGGTGTTCCAGCTCAACTGGTAAATGATAAGTTTTTCCAAACACGAGCTTGTACGGTGACCTCTCCAAAGGTGATTTTAAAGGCTGTACGATATGCTCCTAGAGCATCACACAATTTAACAGACCAATCTTTTCTATTATGATTAACAGTTTTTCTAAGATTTGTTTGATTTGTCTATTCGTGACCTCTACTTGACCACTGGTTTGGGAGTGATAATAAGTCGATAATTTTTGTGTGATTGAATATTTTCTCATCAAAGCCTCAAAAGAATGGTTATAAAAATGTGATTCGTTGTCACTAATGATTGCTCAGGGCACTCCAAACCAGGTAGAAATGTTCTCCTTCAAAAACTTGTCAATAACCGTGTTGTTATTAGTCTTGCAAGCTACCGCTTTAACCCATTTCGACATGTACTCTACAGCTATTAGAATATAGATATTTCTAAAGGAATTTGAAAATGGTCCCATAAAATCTATACCCCACAAATTAAAAAGCTCAATAGCTAGAATAGGCTATAAGAGCATCATATTTCTTCTAGTAATTTTCCTAAGAACTGACAATAGTTACAAGTGTTGCAAAACTCATAGGAATCCTTAAATAGAGTGGGGCCAATATAACACACACTGGAGAATTTTCTCAGCTGTTTTTCTTAGGCCAAAGTAGCCTCCACATGCTTGCTCATGACAAAAAGATAGAACACTTCTAGTTTCTTCACTTAGAATACACCTCCTAAAAATCTAATCAGGACAATGCTTAAACAAATATGGATCATCCCAGTGAAATTAAAGAGAAAATGAGATCTATCCTGTTTAGGCCAATGAGAAGGGGTCTATTTCGTGACTAAGTAATTTATAATATTGGCAAACCACGGAGTAGATTGAATTTGTAGGAGTTGTTCATCTGGAAAATATTCATTGATTAGGACATTTGATGTTGGTACATTTGAAAGTCTAGAAAGATGATCTGCTACAGGGTTTTTTTTGCTCCTTTCCTATCAAGAATTTGGATATCAAACTCTTGAAACAGGAGAATCCCTCTAATAAGTCGTGCTTTGGCATCTTTTTTGGTCAAAAGATACTAAAGTGCGGCGCGATCCGTGAAAACCTTGATCAAAGACCCAATGAGATAGGATCTGAATTTTTCTAAGGCAAAGAATATAGCTAAAAACTCTTTCTCAGTGACAGAGTAATTTTGTTGGGCATCGTTTAGTGTCTAATTGACATAGTAGATCACATACGGTTTTTCATCAATTCATTGTCCTAAGATAGCACAAATTATAAAATTGGATGCATCACACATTAATTAGAAGGGAGAGGTCTAATCTGGTGCATGAATGATAGGGGCTGTGGATAGCTCCTTTTTTAGATAATCAAAGGCTTTGAGACATTCAGGGGAGAAATCAAATGGTGTATCCTTGGCTAAGAGATTGGTCAAAGATCTAGCAATTTTGCTAAAATCTTTGATGAAACGTCTATAAAAATCAGCATGACCAAGAAATAATCCGACATCCTTGATATTTTTGGGAGGAGAAAGGTTAGAAATGAGATCTACCTTAGCTTTGTCAAGTTTGATACTCCTAATGAAAACTACATGCCCTAAGACAATACCTTGTTTGACCATGAAGTGACATTTCTTCCAATTGAGAGTCAGATTTTTCTCCCAACATCATGACACGACCAGTTTAAGATGATGCAAACACTCAGAAAATGTGTCACCAAACATGAAAAAGTCGTCCATGAAAATTTCTAAAAATCGTTCTACCATGTCAGAGAAAATATTGATCATGCATCGTTGGAATGTGGCGGGTGCGTTACAAAGCCCAAAAGGCATGCACCGGTAGGAAAAGGTTCCATATGTGCATGTGAAAGTGGTTTTCTCCTGATCTTTCGGAGCAATAGGAATCTGATTATAACCTGAATATTCATCCAAGAAATAATAAAACTCGTGTCCTGCTAAGCGCTCTAACATTTAGTCTATAAATTTAAGATGGAAGTGATCTTTCCGAGTAGCTTAGTTGAGTTTCCTATAGTCGATGAAGACTCGCCATCCAGTTTGGATTCGAATGGGAATCAGCTCATTAGCCTAATTTTGGATCATAGTGATCCCAGATTTTTTTAGAACTACTTAGACCGGACTTATCCAAGAACTATTTGAAATGGGAAAAATTATCTCATGATCAATACATTTCAGAATGTCTTTCCTAATAGCTTCTTTCATTACTGGGTTTAACCTACATTAAGGATCTCTGGTAAGTTTAGCATCATTTATCAAATGGATTCAGTGTTGAATAATGGTTGAACTAATCCCTTTGATATCAGTCGTAGTCTATCTAATGGCTTCACTATCCTCTCTTAAAACATCTAAGAGAGCTTCCTTTTGACTGGGTGTCAAATCAAAAGAAATAACAACTGGTAAGTTTCATTCTCCCCTAAGTAGGCATACTCTAGATTTTCTGGTAAAGGTTTGAACTCTAACTTAGGGGGTTCCTCAATGGATGGGCGAAGTTCGAATTGGGGCTCCATATCTAAAGGTTCACGTTGCTAGCCAATTGCAGATACACGATTGACCAGCGGATCCAACTGATTGGGTGTAAATAATGTTCAAAAGTTGCAAGTGTACAACCAATCAATTTATAGTATAAAAGTTATCGATCTCACGAGGAAGATGTTGTAAGAGATAATTAAAATTAGTTCTTATGTCGTGTGTGTGACAATTAGGAGTGATGATTTAATATGATTGGAGAAGATATGATGAGTGTTGTGATTATGAACAGTAAAATTTGAGGAGAGAGAAAGAAAGCTCAAGAAAGTGAAGATGGAAGTTTCAATAAGAAATATGAGGAATCTAGAGTTGAATCCACTAGCTAATTTTAATTATAAATTATGAATCATTCTCTTTATATCATATTTTACTTTAGATTTATTAAGCATAGATTATCAAACCACTCAAAGAAAGTATAACCTAACCAATTATCATCTAAGAAAAATTAATATTCATGAAAAGTACAACAACTAGATAGTAATTCTAGAATTCATAAACATAACTTATCAAACCACTCAAGATAATCATAGATTATCAAATTCTTCTTCCACAAATTAGTCCTTTAGTTGATTACCTACCCATGATCAATTAAAGTGCAAGAGAATAATTCACAAATACAAAAAATTAGACTGGCTTCATACAATTTTAGAGTTTCTACAAGAATTAGTTCCACGTCTTTAAGGAAGAAAAACAATAAAATAAAATAAAAGAAAAAACTAATTACAAAGAAAAGAAATTATAAAAATAAATCTAACTAATTGAAAAAGGAAAGAAAAGAAATCTAAAATATGCAAGAAAATAAATCTAAGCTACAAAGGGTAAAATAAAATAAAAACAAGAAAATAAATCTACTCTACAATACATGTATATAAATCTAAACTACTAAAAAGAAAAAAATAATTACAAGAAAATAAAAAGAGAAAATAAAAGATAAACCTTCAAATTGATCTTCATCTCCATCATCATTAATTGTAACAAAAGTTACAAAGTAGATGGTCTTCTCAATCAAGAGTAACCATACTCTCTCTAAAAAGGAGTTATAAAAATTTTTACGCCCTAATTCCTCACTATCTACTCCTATTTATAGCATACAACAGTGAATGAGAGCCGTTGGATCAAAACTTAAGTCCTAAACTAATTACAGGAACAAATGAAGAAGTTTGGTGAAAAAAGGAAACAAATCATGCAAATCCCGACAGCTTGGTAACGTCTGGTGTTTTGACAATACCTCTCTGGTATCAACTCGGATTTGGCTAAATAAATATTCTATGGAAAGCTAAGAATGAGATATACAACTTTTGTATTTATGATATCTCTAAAATCATAACATATTATGAGAAAATATTCGTACAAAGGAGCATAATCTATGCTGGAATTGTTATCCGCATTTCTTCTCTTCTATTGGGCTTAGGCTTTGGCTTTTGGCTTTGGATCTAGGTCTCTTGCTTGTATCATTCATTAATTCATGGGCTTTGTTAAGAGATAAGATCTTTTTTTATTCTTTATTGACCTACAATGAAAGATAAAAATAATTATTAGTGGTGTACTTATTCATGAAAAATAGATAATGGTGGTATAAATTATAATAAAAATTTGATTATCAAATACCCCCACACCTAAATTTTTGTTAATCCTCTAGCAAAGAAAGAAATTAAAAATTTGAACTTACTTTCGCAGAAATCGTGATTGTATTTAGCGCATACAACAAGCCTTTAAACCTCTAGGTTACCCCTAAAGGACGAGTTATAGTCTTGTGAGGGTTTGCAGTGAATATACCCACAAAATTTGATCAACTTGAGAATTTAAAGAAGGTAGTCAATAACTAATTTTACTTGATATATTTACATAATCTAATTGAAACTAGTTATTACTCAAAAAATGCTTTTATAAATAACTCTAAGGTCAATCTTCCAGAAAATCTTTTCATCATAGCAATACAAAACCAAGTCAAATTGTTAGTATTTTTTACTCTTTACTCATTGGTGATACTTTTTTGGGATTTCTAAGTGACTATTTAGCGAGTTTTGGGTCAATGAATCCTAACCCAATTAGGATTAGGTCATTAAGTATGGAGATACTCTTTGTGCTTAAATAATTGATCAACTTAGGCTTTATAAGATAGAATCACTTTGAATTCAAGAGTTTTGGTGTTATTATATATATATATATATGTGTGTGTGTGTGTGTGTGTGTGTGTGTGTGTGTGTGTGTGTGTGTGTGTGTGTGTGTGTGTGTGTGTGTGTGTGTGTGTAATCTGAAAAATATGTAAATCAAGACAATCTGAAAAATTATTTTTAACTCTAAGCTAAGCATGCAAAATTTTTATTATTTTAATTAAAAGTCTAAGTTAAGGCTTAAGTAAATCATACACTTTGAAAATCATTTCTTAAGAAATTTCTATAGATTTATCCTAAAAGGTAAACTTGAATACATAACTAACTAGGTGTTTGTTGGGAAAATTGAAGAAGAAATGAGAAAATAAATTTGTATTATTCTCTCTAATAGACTTAGAAAAAGAATTAATTATAATTCTCTCAATGCAATCTCTCTCTAACAAACTTAGAAAAAGAAATTATAAATCTTCTCGATCAGTTTCTTGATTTACAAAAGAGAGAATGAATCGACGGTGATCCTTCCATTTGTTTAAAACTGGGCTCTTCACGGTAGCGATGAGATACCTCCCTCGATGTTCGTATCAAGTTTGCTTCTTATTGACTGTCCGAACGTCTCACTTCACTGGAACAATTGATGAAACTTGTGGGGTAAGTTAACTGGAACTTTTTACGAGTTTATGAACTCCGTGCGAATTTAAACTCTATGAAAGAGTTGATTTGAACTGAAATTTCAGTTAATAAGCTAAGTACTAAAGCTTCACAATTTTGGTTGCTGAATGATGCTCTAAGATCTCTCAGATCCAGAATGACGATCTCCAAAGATTTTCAAATGACCAAAAATCCAGCCCTCAACTCAGTTTGTTGAGATTTATGGGGGGATTAAGTGGTGTAACCGTCCCCTTAATCCGCTCCTAAGTGGCAAAAATCCCTCAAATCATGGGAAAAATGATTTTGAAATCGTTCAGCTCATTTGAATGAGTCAAACGCGGAGACTGTGTTCTGGAATGAAATCTACGTTTGAACGCAGTGTTTGTAAGCTGCGTTAGTGGCTTTTGGAAACTGCGATGGTAGCAGTTAAAAGTTGCGTTGAGCAGTAGATGGAAGCTGCATTAGCCGCATTTAGAAGCTGCATTTGTAGCAGTTAGAAGCTGCGTTTGTAGTTGATTATAAGCTACATTTGCAGCTGATTATGAGCTACGTTTGCAGCTGATTGTGAGCTGTGTTGCTTTGATTCTGGAACGAGGCCATTTGCATTTCATTTATGGGATGCAGAGATGAGTTCTGCATCTTAGACTGAAGAGATCCTTGACTTATAATCTCTTCTGTCAAAGTGTTACAAAGATTGTTGTTTTGTAATATTTACTTTAGCTCCTTAAAATGTGAGAGTCGTTAGATTATAACTCTCGCCGTTGATTGGGAAGACTGTTGAATCAGAGCTTTCATCGGTTGTCGTGAAGGTCGTCGAATTGTAACTTTCTCAATCTATGTGAAAATCTTCTAATTGTAGCTTTTATTTGTTGATGTGAAAGTTATTTGATTATAACTTTTATCATTGGTGTTTAATGAGGATCAGCTATCTGCAGTAATTTTTAGATAACCTACAGAACCTCCTCCAAAGTTTTTAAAAGTTCACGGTTGACTAGAATGAATTTTTAGAATATTTTGGATCCCCAAATTGGTTTCAGACCTGTTGTTGAATGACGGTTCCCTATATCTCTTTGAAGGTACCATGAACCTGAATGTAGAACTTTGCTGCACAGGACTCGTATGCTTGTGATTACAATAGGATTTTTAGCAAATCCTTAGCCATCAACGGATTTGATATACCTTTACTGATTACCATTTAAAATCAGGCTAGTATATGATGTTTGGGTTAAAAGTTAATGTTTTCATTGCCATCGAGTCTATTACAAGTTTGGTCGTTACAATAAACTCAAATAAATAAGAAAAGGTCGATCTTTTTATAAGATCTCCTTATACAATAAAAATACAAAAAAGTATAACTCTTGTCAAACAGTGCAATGGACGTTTATCACCCGCTACTTGTGTGGGATCTTTGCCTGTGCCGGGGATGTTGATATCCGTGGATCATCGCGGATCAGATCCGGTTGACAGATTATGGAATCAAAGCTCCTACTTCATGAAGGAAGTATTCATTGCAGTGATAATATCGACCAAGCGAGATTACGACTCTTCTCGAGATTAAGACTAAGCTTAAATCCGGAGGAATAGGGTATGGGTCTCAGATCTCTCAAACTCCACTCTTTATGCACAGGAACTTGCTAAGATCTGCCAACCATCGCTGTAAATTTATGGCTCCAGTCTCTAATTCGGCAGCGTTTCGCCCTCTTGATCTCCTCCCTAAAAGGAGGCCCTTATTTCATATTTATAGGCCTCAAAATTGGTTAATTTGGATGAGAATAGGAGATTTGGCCATATCTTCAGTCAATAACGGCTTAACCATATTTATGGATGATATCCAAGCAGTTGGGACACTGTAAAACGAACAAATCCCGAGAAATATCAACAAAAATCATCAAAACACGTTTCAGGAAGTTACAGGCATGCGACAGACCGATATGACCCGTGTGGGCGCGGGTCGGAGTACTGTAGCATGGGTCTGAGTACTGTAATGCAGGTCACCAATTGGTGACCCGCGGTTACTATAGCGCGGGTCACGAATTGGTGACTCGCGATTACTGTAGCATGTGTTGGCCCTATAGTTTTGATGATGATTTATCAAATAATTTATCACTAATCTATTCTCTAGTTTTTGTTGTTTTGTTTTCTCGAGATGAGGAGCGGGGGACGTAGGTCGTGGTGACCGAACCTCGTAAACATATCGTTTGTTTGTGTTTTGCTTAGCGTACTTTTTATTTGTGCTTATTCATATCTTTCATGCTCATATCTATCTTATATCATTCTTGCAAGAACAAATTAATCAATATAATTTTAATTGGAAGTTAATCAGGATTAGATTAGCATAAGACCCTAATCACCCCCCTACAGGGTCTAATAATTGGTATCAGGGCTTGGTGTTCTTTGATTTAAGGACTAATCGCCTTGAGTTAAAGATCCAAGTTATCGTTTTTGTGCTAATCTAGTGTTGATTGCTTTTTGCTTCTTGCATATAATCATTATGGATATGTATGATGCATCTAGTCTAGGTTATGCTATTAATATTGCACATCGTTTGGATATTTTCCCTATGATCAATGACGTGTTAGATTCAAACTTTTTGTTCAATCTAAACAATTCGATTTATGGGAAATTATTGAGGATGCATATGTCGTTCCTATTTTGGAAAAATCTAAATGGAGTGAAAATGATAAAAGATTGTATATGAACAAGCTTTTGTTAGAATATTTGCTTAACGCTTTTCACTCTTCCTGTTCTAACAAATTTTCTAATTTTGATAGTGCTTACACCTTATGGAAATTTATTGAAGCACATGAAGGGGACTTGGAGGCTATTCAACAAGCGTTGGAAAATCCCGCTTTAAGCTCTAAAGAAGCCTCATCTCCATGTACAATACCACTAGGTGATAACCCTAGTGAGGTATACGAGCTTGACAACGATGATGTTATTACTTTTGATGAGCTTGCTCTTGAGTTTGAAAAATTACACAATTGCTATATTGATGTAAAGAGTAAGTATGTAAATATGAAATCCACTCATGAAACACTAGCCACTAAGTTTAATTTTATTACAAATAAAAATATAATTCTTAAAGAATGTAATAAAAATTTGAGAATTGAAAATGCTAGTTTGCTTCATGAAAAATGTAATGCCATGTTAGAAGTAGATAAGTTGAAATCTATGATAAAAAATCTTATTTATCCTACTTCTAGTAGCAATGCTTGTATGTACAATGATGAGTTGAATCAAATGAGAAAATGTATATCCACCTTAGATTCAACACTAAACACTTGTATTGATAATAATAAAAAGCTTATGGACTTGTGTGCAAAATACAATGTTAATTCTTCTAAGAAACCTATTCACTATGCACACATGTATGACAAAATTCACAAATGTTCTATTTACGGTCTTAAAGGCCATTTAGCCCAATTTTGTCATAATGCACAAAAAATTAACAAGCCTATTTATGATTGTGCATCCCATCAAGCTTCTTCATCTCATACACATGTACACACAGATAGTGTAAATCATAAACATGCTCATATGTATAAATGTGATTATTGTGGTCATTTTGGTCATTTGGCCATATTTTGTTTCGATTTGAAAAGAAATTCTCGTTTGCAAAATAATTACAAAGAAAAATCTATTTTTGCAAATGAACCACGTGCATTTTATTTCGGTTAACGTAAACCATTCAAACCTCTACATTACACAAATTGCAATTGTATGAGTCATGTTTACGATTTCTGTTTTGACCGTATCAGTGCACAAAATACGCCCAAACGGGTTCATAACCCTAGGGCCTTGGATTTACATGATCGGGGTCATGTCCCAAATTTTAGTGGTACCAAAATGATTTGGGTACTAAAATGATTTGGGTACCAAAGTAAGACTCATGTCATTTGTTTTTGTTGTATGTTTTGTTTATGTTTTGAGTAAATTGGTTCTTAAGCTTGAATGAAAATTATTGTTGTTTTTAAGCTCAAATAAAATAATTTCATGTTTTATATAGCTAAGAACTTCTTATATATTCTTATATATATATATAATAAACATAAAACAAATTTTTATTAAAGTCCAAATTGTATTTCTCTCAAAATCCAGATTTTAATATGACTATGCTTTTATTCTTCTCGCGGTCGACCGTCACGGTCGACCGTCGAAGTTTCTGGAAGTTGTTACGGTCAACTGCCACAGTCGACCGCAAGAGGATTCTCCTGTTTCCTGTTAGATTTCTTATCGGGTTTCGGTTTTTTGTTTAATAATGTTTCTAAACCCGATTTATCTGTCACCGTTGATTTCATCCTTGAGCTGATCCAGACCGTTCTTCTTCTTCTCAATTCACCCGACTCCCCAATTTCCCTTCATTTCGAAATTTTCCCCCAAAAATCAGATTTCTTCCCTCGGTCGCCCGCAGCTCCTCTTCGGTCGACCGCGGCCATCTCTTCATCAATTTCAGTTGGAAATTGATTAGGCAATCTCTTCTCTCATCTTTGATTTCTTTTCCTGCTCTAGAGTTTCGGTTTAGGGTTTGTTCATTTGTATTTCTTGTACTCTATTTTCATTTCTAGGGTTTTCAATTTCTGTCTAATTTCATATCTATTCAAACCCTAATTGATCATATCTGTCACAATGCCTCCTAAGAAGAGATCTAAGCCTGAGTCTGGTTCTCATCTTCCATTGCCTCCCACTATGAGGATTATCTTCTGTTCAAACCTCTTATTAAGAAATATAGGGAACTGTGTAAACTAAAAATCCTGCCTAGTAGATATATCAAATATGAGGAACTAGCCATGTATGATATTCATGATATTTTACATGCTGTTGGGTTGGATAAACTATTAGATGTGGAACGTAAGGTTCCGTATTACCCATTTCTTGTTTATCTGTTTTATGCAAATCTGTCTGTCACCTCTTCTGCTGATGGTCTCCAAACCATCACCGCATATGTTAAAAACATTCAGATCTCATTTTCTGCCAACGAGCTTACAGGAATCCTTAAGATTCCAACAAGTGATGTTGAGCTTATATTTATCGATCACACCGATCAGGCTGTGAACGATATCTTGTTTAAGCCCGGTTGCACCTATCCTATGAACAACAAATCACTTAATCCTACTGCTAAACTCATTGCTCGTATTGTTGCTCAAAATCTTATTCCCAAAACCGGTAGCTTTGATCATTTTGCTCCTGATAAGGTTAATGCTGTTTATGCCATTTTTGCCAAAATAAAAGTGAATTGGGCAAATGTTTTTCTTAAGAACATGACATGCAAGCACTACAAATTTCTTCCCTTTGGCAGCTTCATCACCCTTATTCTTCAACACTTCGGTGTTGCTCTTACCAACGAACCCAAAGTTGATCCGGGTAAGGAATATTTTGATAGAGTTTCCCTCTCCCGTATGCAAATTTCTGACTCCTTATCTGGTCCTGCTAAGCCATCATATTCCTGTTCTTGGTCTAGAGCTTCTACCTCCTCCACTTCTGATATTTGTGCCCGATTGGATCGTCTTGAGACTCAGGTCTCAAGTATTCAGAAGGATGTTAGGACTATTCTCAGTTATCAGCATCAGTCTCTTGGGATTCCGGATCCCTCTTCCAGCTCTGACTCTGATTCAGGTGAGGGCTCTGAAGGAGGATCTGCTTCTAGCTCTGGTTCGGGATCTGGCTCTGGCCCTGCTCCTGATGATGGTGGTGATTAACTCGTTGATTATTGGATTTTATGTTTATGTTTATGTTTTTTTTTGTGAAAGAAAACTTGATACTTATGTTTTTGCTTTGAGTTGTAATAACTCTATAGTTTGTGTGGAAAACTATGTGTTATTATGGAACAAATCATGTATGGTTTGTGTGGTAAACAATGTAGTTTTGTGGGACTAATTTGATTTATTATGGTTATGTTAGTTTAATCATGAACAATGTATGGTGAAAACAATATTTATGCCTTGTTTTGTGAAAACAAATATGTGATATTGTGAAAACATGTTTCTAATGATGCTTTATGCTTGGTTTGGACTTTAAATTTCAAATGTTTATGAATGATTATTTAGCTCCTATATATGATATTTATATGTCATTTATGCAAATTGACAGGGGGAGCTTTTGACCATACACTTGGTTATTATATGTGCTTATATGCAGGGGGAGCGTTGCTCCTAGTTTCTATTTTTTTCTTTTTTTGATGTTGTCAAAGGGGGAGAAAATCTACATGATCAGTTTAATAGTTTATTCATGTTATATGTGGTTTATCTATATGTATTTCATATCATTAAATAAATTTTTTGCCATCATCAAAAAGGGGGAGATTGTTGGCCCTATAGTTTTGATGATGATTTGTCAAACAATTTATCACTAATCTATTCTCTAGTTTTTGTTATTTTGTTTTTATCTTTACAAGTAATTCAACACACGACAATCAAGTGTTAAAGATTCAAGTTCATGTGTGTGCATTCACCTAGGTATAAGTTTAGTTTGCTTACATATATCGTATGTTTATATGTAAGCTAAATATATGTACACTTAACACAGATTTGACGTTTTCTATCATATAAATAATTTTTCATCAAACTTTATTACAATAGTTTTTATTTCATGTTTACAGCTCATTCATACTTTATTATATATATAATATATGCATGATATATATATATATATATATATATATATATATATATATATGTATTTACAAGTCATATCTCAATTTTCATGTTCACGAAAAACAGGTTTTTTAAACACTTTTCAAAAAAAGATTTTTCACAAATTAATTTTCCAAAATTTTCTTCTCTAACATGTTTGTTTTATCATTTAGAAACTTTTCCTAAAATTTTACTATATTTGGAATTGATTTGATATTTTTAACGCAATTTCAAAATTAGCCTAAAACCTGTCATATGCCATGTATCAGTTTGCGGTCGACCGCCACGGTCGACCGCCAGCAGGAAACTTTCTTAGTATGGGTTTTATGTGCTCGCGGTCAATCGTGACGGTCGACCATGAATCCATCCAGAGACCTTCGCGGTCGACCGCCATGGTCGACCGCCAGCTTTCAAACCCTATACTCAGCTTTTTTTGTGCCTCACGGTCGATCGCGAGATTTCCACGGTCGACCGCCGATCTCATCATTGCCTTTTAATGGCTATTTTCTGCAACAGCTGTCTGAGGCTATTTTGGTTTTTTCAAGTTTGTTTTGGGTGATATTTTGAATGGGTATAAATACCCCATTGCTGTTCTCTTTCAAAATCAAGAGAGTTTGTTTTTACATATGCTTTAACAAGAGATTAAGAGTTGTTTAAGAGCTGTTTAAGCTGATTCTGATCATCTGTTTTAAAAGAAGTCTGCTACAACAAGAAGAGGCTTTTCATTTCAACTGAGGATTCTATCCTCATCATCCTCTACTGTTCTTCTTGTTTATTGAGAAGTTTTCCTAACTCATCTTTTCATATAGCTTATAATTTCATTTTCATATCTTAGCTATATTTATTGAGTTACATATTTTTCATTCACTGTTATCACACACACTGTATTGAGCTTAATTTCCATACTATATATTGTAGGTTGTGGTGTGTGATTTAGTGAGTGTAAGCTTCATTTGCGTTCTCATTTGTTGTTGAGAACAAACCATTGTATTTAATCTTTATTCGTGAGTATCACTTGTAATACACTTGTACACCGAGAGAAGTGTGAGGCTAGAGACGAGGTCGAATCCAATAGGAGTGACGTCGGTTGACGAACCTAGGGAGAGGTTGCATCCGAGTACTTGAGGAGGAGGACACGGGCTAGGTTCCTACACTTAGTGTTTAAAGTGTGATTGCATAGTGTGAGAGTTTTCGGTAAGCTTGTAAACCAAGTGTGTAGAAGTTCCGACTTCCAAATCGGATTGTGATAGTGGAGATCTCCTCGAGGTGATGAGCGGGGACGTAGGTCGTGGTGACCGAACCTCGTAAACATATTGTTTGTTTGTGTTTTGCTTAGCGTACTTTTTATTTGTACTTATTCATATCTTTCTTTCTCATATCTATCTTATATCATTCTTGCAAGAACAAATTAATCAATATAATTTTAATTGGAAGTTAATCAGGATTAGATTAGCATAAGACCCTAATCACCCCCTCCCCCTCTAGGGTCTAACAGCATGGGTCGGAGTACTGTAGCGCGGGTCAGGAGTTGGTGACCCATGGTTACTATAGCACGGATCGGAGAACTGTAGCACAGGTCACCAATTGGTGACCCGTGGTTACTGTAGCGCGGGTCGGAGTACTGTAGCGTAGGTCAGGAGTTGGTGACTCGAAGTTACTATAGGAGCCTTAACTCACTCATCCGACCTTGGAATGAAGTGATTTAAGATGCGTTAGAAACTTAACAAAGGGACCTTCAACTTTTATCTTTTGAATTTTTCCAGATCCAATTTGTATCATGGTCAAAATATCAATCCTTTATGCGGGCCATTTTGAGGTGTTTGACACTTTCTAACTTCTTCGGACTTGTATTGCGTATTTCATCATTCCGTTGACTTGTACACTCCAATGACTCACTTTGTATATTCGTTAGCTTCCACGGGACCGGATATCTAACTTGAATAATGACGCGTATCATCTGCATTTTGCCTCGAGCTGCGTACGGAAACCTATAGGTAATTTTTGACGCCTACAGATACACCCTCCAAAGTATTTCAAACTCATTCTTTTATAGAAAAGTCTGGAATGCTTTGGATAAGACAGACCCTATCTTCAATCTCTTCAGTGTTTCATTGAGGAGATCGCATAAAAGGACCTATGAATTGCCTTAATTATTAACTTCTTCAGCCTTCAGTCTATTAAGTATTTTATCGAATAGATGAAGTTCTTCAGGTACTGCATTTATCGTCTGACCATTCTTAAAATCTTAAACTGAAGTTGATACGTAAGTTTTCTGAACTTAGCTCGTGTCATTGAGTTGACGTTGACTTGATCATCTTCGTCAGAAGTTCATATCTGAATGTGATTGAGCTCCCTGGAATCATCCTTTGCCTTGTTTTGGCAAAATTACTGATGCGTTGATCGGCATCGACCTTTACTGTAATGCATTGACCGACGTTAACACAGTTTATACACGTACGTTTGCTAGAGTCTACACAGTTTAAGCTCTTAAGGAATTGGAGCATGGCGGTCCCAAATGTTAGGGCTGCAGGACTAACTGTTAAAGTTGATTCATGTGGATGTAGGGCTCTTATTCTGAAATTGTTGGATGCTCAAGTCACGAGACCAACTAATAGGGCTGGTACGTCAATGATTCTCACATTTATAGAATTTTTGGCAAACCCTCAGCCATCAACGGGTTTGATTAGCCTTTACCGACTACCGTTTGAGTCGGGCTAGTATGCAGATTATTTAAATCTGTTCTGTAAGTAACATTATGCTAAAAGAGTTAACTCTTTTAGTGCTATGATATTGAATACGTAGACTTCGTCTTTCTCCTGTGAAAAGACTAAACATCGATGTGTATCAGACGTAGACTTAGGATTTTTGACAAATCCTCAGCCTTTAACGGATTTGACGTGCCTTTACCGATTACCGTTTGAATCGGGCTTACATGCGGATTGTTTAAGTCCGTTCTGCATGTGACGTTGTGCTAAGGGAGTTAACTCTCTTAGTGCTATGATATTGAATACGTAGACTTCATCTTTTTTACGAGAATAGACTACCCGGCAACGCGTGTTAGGCGCTGACTTATCCCTACTTAGGCTTCGGGATAAAATTCCCCAGACTCGGATTCTGATGTCTTCTTCAATCGGTGAAAGACTAAATCGGTAATGCGTGTTAGGCGTTGACTTATCTCTACTTAGGATTCGGAATAAAATTTCCCGTGCATGTAAGGCACGGATTGTGGTGTTATTAAAAACCCCCTGCCATAATATCGAATATGTGGGCTTTTATCTTTTTCATGGCCAAAGACTAACCGGCAACGCGTGTTAGGCATTGGCTTATCTCTGTTTACGAGTCGAGATAAAGTTCCCCGCGCGTGTAAGGTGTGGATTTTGGTGTTATTAATAATAACCTGCCACAATGTCGAATATGTGGGCTTTTGTTCTTTTACGGTCAAGAACTAACTGACAACGCATGTTAGGCATTGGCTTATCTCTATTTAGGAATCAAGATAAAGTTCCCCACATGTGTAAGGCATGGATTTTAGCGTTATTAATAATGGCTTGCCACAATGTCGAATATGTGGGCTTTTGTTCTTTTTACGGTTAAGAACTAACCGACAACGCGTGTTAGGCGTTAGCTTATCTCTATTTAGGAGTCGAGATAAAGTTCCACGTGCGTTTAAGGTGTGGATTTTGGCATTATTAATAATGGTCTACCATAATGTCGAATATGTAGGCTTTTGTTCATTTTACAGTCAAGAACTAACCGGCAATACGTGTTAGGCGCTGACTTATCCCTACTTAGGATTCAGGATAAAATTCCCCAGATTGGTATTTTGGTATCTTCTTTAATCGGTAAAAAACTAAACTAGTAACATGTGTTAGACGCTAACTTATTCCTACTTAGGCTTTGGGATAAAATTCCTCAAACTTGAATTCTGGTGTCTTTTTTAATCGGTGAAAGACTAAAACGGTAACGCGTGTTAGGCGTTAACTTATCCCTACTTAGGCTTCGGGATAACATTCCCCATGCGTGGAAGACACAGATTATGGAGTTGAAGGATAGTGTCTTCTCTTGGGGCAAAGACGAACCCGAATTAGGAGAGGAAAAATTTTATATTCTATCTCTCAAAACCGATTAGGAAGAATTTTATATTCTATCTCCAGTTAAAAAGGAGACTCGAAGTGGGATCTCTACCTCGAGAATCTGAAGAGTGAAACTAAGAGTGGGATCTCCACTCCGAGAATCGAAAAGATTCGAATAATCCTAACTGTCGGAAGATTTGATTATCAAACTAAAGGTGGGTTTCTCGTTTATCAAGAGTGAATTATGGTTTTGGTCCTAACTGTAGAAAGATTTGACCGAGTGGGGGTTTGAGATAATTCTAACTTTTATAGGTTTGATCACTCAATTTGTGGACCTCTCGTTCATTAAAGGAATCGAGAGGGGATTTTGGTCGTAGTCCTAACTATAGGAAGGTTTGACCGAGTGAGGAGTTTTGAAACGATCCTAACTTTTATAGGTTTGATCGCTCAATTTGTGGACCTCTCGTTCATTGAAGGAATTAAGAGGGGATTTTGGTTGCTGGTCCTAACTATAGGAAGGTTTGGCCGAGTGAACAGTGGGAGTGTGAGTACAAATTACAATAGGAGTGTTGATTCATACAAATCACTGAGAGGGAGTTCCTGGTGTTAAGTGACAAATACTTAACATGAAAGGGTTTGATAATCATCAATGATCAGGAGATTAAAATTCTGAGTACTATGACTGGACTCTAACAATAAAAGTGTTGAGTGCACAGACGTAGCGGGAGTTTGAGTGAGAGTTTCTTATTCATCACCTTCTTGTAGTGACCGGGTTATCCCTAAAAATACACTATGTAGAATTCTTTTGGGAATTTCCCGTTACATGAATTACCCACCCTCAGCTTTTTTGTAAAACTGGGTCTAATATTAAACTCAGTTGGATGACCGGGTTATCCTTAAAAGTATTATGTATAAAATTCTCCAAGAACTTCCCATCAAAGGTAGGAAATAGTTTAGACTCATATACCTATTGGAGTATCAGGAAGCAGTTTAACCTCATATACCAGTTGGAGGATTGAGAAGTACTTTATACTCATATACTCTTCGGAGTGTGAAGGAGTAGTTTATACTCTTATACTTTTTAGAGTCTTCATTCGACTTAATTGAGCGTTATGACACCGGCTTCAACCAAGGTTTGGATGCTATTCTTGAGAGGGAAGCAAGCCTTGGTAGGATGAAGGATCCTCCTATGGTACGTATAGTATTTTAAATCCAATGTGTTATCAGCTTCCTCCTGATTCGTGATAGGTGGTAGCTTGATCTTGTTGTTTTCAAGGAGGGACTCAAAAATGGTTGGAACGTCTTCGTCCTTGAAGGAGTACTTTTTTTGGAGTCTCGGATCTGAAGTCTTTTGTTGTCTTTGGGGTTGCTGTTGTGACGCCTGATTAGCATCAACAGCAACTGCAGGGGCCTTCCCTTTACTAAGAGAGACGAGGTTCGAGTTTGGAGGGTTGGTCGTCGGTTGGCTCCTCTCGGCCTCCTCTTTCCTTCTGAGGAAGCGTTCGGCCCGTTCTCCGTGCATCTTCAACTCTTTCTAGGTATTGGAGGGTGCTACTCCCATAACTTTCAATATGCCTAAAGAGAGGTTGTTATGACAGGTTTGAAGGATGAAGTCCTCTGTGATCAGATCTCGGCAATTCATCGCCTTATTTTGGAAGCACTTGACGAAGTCGTCGACCGTCTCGTCATCTTCTTGTTTCTCATCGAAGAATGTTCTTATGGATACCTCGACGTCATCATCAAAGAAGTGAGCGAGGAACATGCTCTTCATACTATCCCAACTGTTGATACTCCCAGGCTTAAGGCGACGGTACCAATCGAAGGCAGGCCCGCGAAGGGTGCCAACGAATGATAAAATCATCAAAGGCTCATTGCCAGAGATTACTCCCAAGTGGGACTTAAAGTAGATCATATGCTGAGTGGGCGAACCATTCCCGTCGAACGGTGTGAAGTTGATCAGGTTGAACTTCGCCGGATATGGGATCGACTCCCATTCTCTTGGGTAGGGACACGGAGAATGCCGATCTTCTTCACCTCTCGAGCAGACATCAGAGCATTGATTTTTCTCTCGAGGTCTTTCATCTTCTCATCCTCGTCTGTATCATGTTTTGGATGATTTCTAAGAGGAACAACGCGGCTACCCCTAGCATTATCATCTTCGGTGAGACCACCCTGAGTGTTGTTGTCTTCAGTAGGGCCACCCCCAACAATCTGGTCAACGGAAGGGTTAACAGTATTGAGATGTTCATCCATATCTGAATCGCTACCTGCTTGGTCATCAATGTTGCGACGGCTAAATTCACCAAGTTGATTGGACAAAGTCCGAATCTGTTGGTCATGCTCTTCCCTCATCTGCTGCATAGCCATTTTTATTTCAATTTTGAATGCTTCTTTATGCTTGGCTAGAGCATCCTCAACCATTTTGGCTACTTCCTTGGTGTTAATCATAAACACCTCGCGGGATTGTCCTTGATTGGATACTGTTTTGTTAGAGGTAACTGCATAGTTGGCATCTGATGCATCATCATCTGAGGATAATCCTCTATTCATCCTCTGATAGTCCCTACACCTAGTAGTTCCTACGCGTAATCGAGTTATACATTGGGATACTTCCGAAAAATGATGGGGACTGAAACTCTATGTTGACTTTCATTTATCGACCATATTGATAGTGACTTCTAGGAGTTCGTCATCTTGCGTAGCTGATCTTTTTCTATGGAAATGCTTTGTCTTGGACTTAGTCGTTCGATTGGAGATCCTCTCGAATACCGAGACCCTCTACGGAGTGGTCTTAGGGTAGCTACACGCTGATAATACTGCCCTGATAATATTGGTACACGGACAGTGAGAGTCCATTTCTCGGGTATAACGTCATCGTCTAACGAATACATTTCCTTCTGAGGACTTGCTGCCTTGATGGCGTTCTTAAGAGTCACACGTTTGGAGCCACGCTTTCGTGAGCGCGGGACCTTAACGAGCTCTTGGATACTAACTTACAATCTGAGGTGGTCAATTATAAGAGTTTTCTCTTTACGAGAAGGCTCAGACTTATTGCGAGGGCGTGTGTGACCCTAAGCTCGAGTAGTTGCTCGGGATTCAGACACCGGACCTAAGCACTCTTTGATCAAAACTTTACGTCGATCCTTGTGCAAAGGACCCAGACAATCCGCCATTTGCTTCTTGCTTTTGAACAAGTATACACTATCGTGAGGCTTCCCTGGAAGTATTGGATCAATCAGAGCAGGGGCGGAACTTGACGAAATCAGAAAAACAGGTGTAGAGTGTTTCCTGTCTCGGCCCTAGCGCAGGTCAGGATTTGGTAATACGTGGCTGGGTGGGTCAGATTGAAGTAACCCATGGCTGGAAGGGTCAGATTGAAGTGACCCACGGTTTGGAGGGTCAGATTAAAGTGACCCATGGCTAGGAGGGTTAGATTGAAGTGACCCACGGCTAGGAGGGTCGGATTGAAGTGACCCACAGCTAGGAGGGTCAGATTGAAGTGACCCACGGCTTGGAGGGTCGGATTGAAGTGACCCGCGGCTTGGAGGGTCAGATTGAAGTGACCCACGACTTGGAGGGTCAGATTGAAGTGACCTAGCTTGGAGGGTCAGACTTAAGTGACCCGTTGCTTGGAGGGTTAGACTTGAGTGGCCCGCGGCTTGGAGGGTCAGATTGAAGTGACCCACGGCTGAGAGGGTCAGATTGAAGTGACCCACGGCTGAGAGGGTCAGAATGAAGTGACCCACGGTTTTTGATCTTTTCTGCCGCTGTTTCGGACTTTGGCCTTCAAGTTTGATGCAGCCTTGGTTGCTTCTTTTCCACTTCTTCATTCTGTAATGTTTTGGCTTTTTGTATAAGAATTCTTGCATGTACAAGCAATGCGCAGCGTTTCTGAATCCGCTCCTCAAGAGTTGAACGGCTTCTTTTGACTTGGATCCATTCACTTGCTGATGATTTGGAGGAGAGGGCGTTTGCTCGCTGTTAGGATGCTTGGTGTTCCCTAAATTTTAGATCTGCCCTGTAACAGATCCCGTCCACTAGCTCCAAAGCCTTAGAGAGTTAGCGGACAAGACGTTGACGTTGCCATTGACGTGCCCTCTTCGATAGAATTGGCGCGCCTTCAGTACTCAACTCCCTGATTGAAAAGGAGTTCAGATCTGTAGATCCGGCCTCGTTGGAAACCGGAGAGGTTGTGCAAGGTACAGCTATCGCAGCAACAGGGGCGTTGATCTTTCTGCACTTGCGAGAGAAGGAAGATCTGAAGGAGGACGACGACAGATACTCCTCAAACTTCTGTTGGTCAAACTCGTACTCGACCTCTTCTTCAACCGGGATCCAGAGGTTGTAACACGTCAGCCTTCACATAAAGGCTATCGGCTCTCACTGTGGTCCCCAGCGTGTTTGGGTCAAAAGTTAATGTTTTCATTACCATTGAATTTATTACAACTTTGGTCGTTATAATAAATTCAAATAAACAAGAAAAGGTCGATCTTTTTATAAGATCTCCTTATACAATAAAAATATAAAAAGTACAACTCTTGTCAAACAGCACAATGAACGTTTATCACCGGCTGCTTGCGTGGGATCTTTGCCTGTGCCAGGAACGTTGATATCCGTGGACCGCTGCGGATCAGATCCGGTTGACAGATTATGGAATCAAAGCTCCTACTTTATGAAGGAAGTATTCGCTGCAGCGATAATCTCGACCAAGCGAGATTACAACTCTTCTCGAGATTAAGACTAAGCTTAAATCCGGAGGAATAGGGTATGAGTCTCAGATCTCTCGAACTCCACTCTTTATGTACAGGAACTCGCTAAGATCTACTAACCCTCGCTGTAAATTCGTGGCTCTACTCTCTAATTCGGCAGTGTTTCGCCCTCTTGATCTCCTCCCTGAAAGGAGGCCCTCATTTCATATTTATAGGCCTCAAAATCGGTTAATTTGGATGAGAATGGGAGATTTGGTCATATCTTCAATCAATAACGGCTTAACTATGTTTATGGATGATATCCAAGCAGTTGGAACTCTGTGAAACGAACAAATCCCGAGAAATATCAACAAAAACCATCAAAATCCATTTTAGGCAGTTACAGGCACATGGAAGATCGATGTGACCCGCGTGGGCGCGGGTCGGAGTACTGTAGCGCGGGTCGGAGTACTGTAGCATGGGTCGGAGTACTGTAGCGCGGGGTCACCAATTGGTGACCCGTGGTTACTGTAGTGCAGGTCACGAATTGGTGACCCGCGATTACTATAGCGCGGGTCAGAGTATTGTAGCACGGGTCAGGAGTTGGTGACCCACGGTTACTGTAGCACGGGGTTGGAGTACTGTAGCATAAGTCACCAATTGGTGACCAGCGGTTACTGTATCACGGGTCAGGGTACTGTAGCGCTGGTCGGAGTACTGTGAAGAACTACCTAAAAGAAAATCTTTTAGGTAGAATCTTTTTTTTAAGTCCTAATTGTTTCTAATTGTGAAGAACTATCTAAAAGTGTAGAATTGAAAATACTAGGAAGAAGAGACCCACGACTTGGAGGGTCAGATTGAAGTGACCTAGCTTGGAGGGTCAGACTTAAGTGACCCGTTGCTTGGAGGGTTAGACTTGAGTGGCCCGCGGCTTGGAGGGTCAGATTGAAGTGACCCACGGCTGAGAGGGTCAGATTGAAGTGACCCACGGCTGAGAGGGTCAGAATGAAGTGACCCACGGTTTTTGATCTTTTCTGCCGCTGTTTCGGACTTTGGCCTTCAAGTTTGATGCAGCCTTGGTTGCTTCTTTTCCACTTCTTCATTCTGTAATGTTTTGGCTTTTTGTATAAGAATTCTTGCATGTACAAGCAATGCGCAGCGTTTCTGAATCCGCTCCTCAAGAGTTGAACGGCTTCTTTTGACTTGGATCCATTCACTTGCTGATGATTTGGAGGAGAGGGCGTTTGCTCGCTGTTAGGATGCTTGGTGTTCCCTAAATTTTAGATCTGCCCTGTAACAGATCCCGTCCACTAGCTCCAAAGCCTTAGAGAGTTAGCGGACAAGACGTTGACGTTGCCATTGACGTGCCCTCTTCGATAGAATTGGCGCGCCTTCAGTACTCAACTCCCTGATTGAAAAGGAGTTCAGATCTGTAGATCCGGCCTCGTTGGAAACCGGAGAGGTTGTGCAAGGTACAGCTATCGCAGCAACAGGGGCGTTGATCTTTCTGCACTTGCGAGAGAAGGAAGATCTGAAGGAGGACGACGACAGATACTCCTCAAACTTCTGTTGGTCAAACTCGTACTCGACCTCTTCTTCAACCGGGATCCAGAGGTTGTAACACGTCAGCCTTCACATAAAGGCTATCGGCTCTCACTGTGGTCCCCAGCGTGTTTGGGTCAAAAGTTAATGTTTTCATTACCATTGAATTTATTACAACTTTGGTCGTTATAATAAATTCAAATAAACAAGAAAAGGTCGATCTTTTTATAAGATCTCCTTATACAATAAAAATATAAAAAGTACAACTCTTGTCAAACAGCACAATGAACGTTTATCACCGGCTGCTTGCGTGGGATCTTTGCCTGTGCCAGGAACGTTGATATCCGTGGACCGCTGCGGATCAGATCCGGTTGACAGATTATGGAATCAAAGCTCCTACTTTATGAAGGAAGTATTCGCTGCAGCGATAATCTCGACCAAGCGAGATTACAACTCTTCTCGAGATTAAGACTAAGCTTAAATCCGGAGGAATAGGGTATGAGTCTCAGATCTCTCGAACTCCACTCTTTATGTACAGGAACTCGCTAAGATCTACTAACCCTCGCTGTAAATTCGTGGCTCTACTCTCTAATTCGGCAGTGTTTCGCCCTCTTGATCTCCTCCCTGAAAGGAGGCCCTCATTTCATATTTATAGGCCTCAAAATCGGTTAATTTGGATGAGAATGGGAGATTTGGTCATATCTTCAATCAATAACGGCTTAACTATGTTTATGGATGATATCCAAGCAGTTGGAACTCTGTGAAACGAACAAATCCCGAGAAATATCAACAAAAACCATCAAAATCCATTTTAGGCAGTTACAGGCACATGGAAGATCGATGTGACCCGCGTGGGCGCGGGTCGGAGTACTGTAGCGCGGGTCGGAGTACTGTAGCATGGGTCGGAGTACTGTAGCGCGGGGTCACCAATTGGTGACCCGTGGTTACTGTAGTGCAGGTCACGAATTGGTGACCCGCGATTACTATAGCGCGGGTCAGAGTATTGTAGCACGGGTCAGGAGTTGGTGACCCACGGTTACTGTAGCACGGGGTTGGAGTACTGTAGCATAAGTCACCAATTGGTGACCAGCGGTTACTGTATCACGGGTCAGGGTACTGTAGCGCTGGTCGGAGTACTGTGAAGAACTACCTAAAAGAAAATCTTTTAGGTAGAATCTTTTTTTTAAGTCCTAATTGTTTCTAATTGTGAAGAACTATCTAAAAGTGTAGAATTGAAAATACTAGGAAGAAGAGTTACTGAAAGCAAATCTTCAAATCCTCGATCTCTAATCCGTGCTCTTCAAGCTCTAAGCGGTTCCTTCACAAGAAAATCACAAGTTAAAGAATCAAAATAATTAAAATCCTACTTAAGCACCTTTCCCGGTAATGGCGCTAAAAACTTAATGGGGTCTAAATGATGTTCAAAAGTTACAAGTGCACAACCAATCAAGTTATAGTATAAAAGTTATCGATCCCACGAGGAAGATGTTGTAAGAGATAATTAAAATCAGTTCTTATGTCGTGTGCGTGACAATTAAGAGCGATGGTTGAATATTATTGGGGAAGATATGATGAGTGTTGTGATTATTAACAGTGAAATTTGATGAGAGAGAAAGAAAACTCAAGAAAGTGAAGATGGAAGTTTTAATGTAAAATATGAGGAATGTAGAGTTGAATCCACTAGTTAATTATAAATTATGAACTATTCTCTTTACATCATATTTTACTTTAGATTTATTAAGCATAGACTATCAAACCACTCAAGGAAAGTATAACCTATCAAATTATCATCTAAGCAAAATTAATATTCATAAAAAGAACAACAACTAGATAGTAATTCTAGAATTCATAAGCATAACCTATCAAACCACTCAAGATAATCATAGATTATCAAGTTCTTCTTCTACCAATTAGTTCTCTAGTTGATTATCCTACCCATGACCAATTAAAGTGCAAGAGAATAATTCACAAATATAAAAGAAATTAGACTAGCTTCATACAATTTTAGGGTTCCTACAAGAATTTGTTTCACATCTTTAAGGAAGAAAAATAATAAAAGAAAAGAAATGAAAAACTAATTACAAAGAAAAGAAATTATAAAAATAAATCTAACTAATTGTAAAAGAAAAGAAAAAAATTTTAAATTATGCAAGAAAATAAATCTAAGCTACAAAGGGCAAAATAAAATAAAAACAAGAAAATAAATCTACTCTACAATACATGAATATAAATCTAAACTACTAAAAAGAAAAGAATTAATTACAAGAAAATAAAAAGAGAAAATAAAAGACAAACCTTCAAATTGATCTTTATCTCCATCATCATTATCAAACAAAGAGAAGAAAATATGAAGAGGAAAAAGATTTTATTAATTATAACAAAAGTTATAAAGTGGAAGGTCTTCTCAATCAAGAGTAACCATCATCTCTCCAGAAAGGAGTTACAAAATTTTTCACACCCTAATCCCTTACTATCTATCCCTATTTATAACATATAACATCGAATGCGAGCCTTTTTGGATCAAAACTTAAGCCCTAAGATAATTACAGAATCAAATGAAGAAGTTTGGTGAAAAAGGAAAACAAATCACGCAAATCTGGACAACTTGGTAACGTCTGGTGTTTTGGCCATATCTCTCTGGTATCAACTTGGATTTGGCTGAATAAACATTCTATGGAAATCTGAGAATGAGATCTATAACTTTTATGTTTATGATATATCTGAAATTGGAACATATCATGAGCATATATTCATACAAAGAAGCACAATCTGCGCTAAAATTGCCATACGTATTTCTTCTCTTCTAGCTTGGGCTTTGGCTTTTGGCTTTGGATCTTGGTATCTTGTTTGCATCCTTCATTAATTCATGGGCTTTGTTGAGAGATCAGGGTTTTTTATTCTTCATTGACCTATAATTAAAGATAAAAATAATTATTAGTAGTGTATTTATTCATGAAAAATAGATAATGATGGTATAAAATTATAATAAAAATATGATTATCACTAACCTATATTCATCATTGAAAGACTCCTAAAGAATTAAGTCAGAGAAACAAAGATCTGACTCACACCTTCCCTCTTGTTGTTCATTGGATATTCCCTGGATAAAGTTCACCTTTATGGGTTGATCCGATGGATCACTATGCTATTTTACTAGAAAATATTAAGATCAATAGTCATATTCCCAAAAGATAGTTTCATTTAATCAGTTCTACAATTGATCAAAGCATTTGAGGTTGATAAAATGGTCTACCTAGAATAACTGGGATTTGACATTTGAGATTGAAAACAAACTACGTTTCCAAGACAATAAAATCAACATAAAAAATAAAGTCTCTAACCTTGATCAAAACATCCTCTACCTCTCCCTTCATAATTTTTACTGATCTATCAGCTATTTGTGGGGTACATCTTGTCGGTTTAAGTTCTACTACACCTAGATGTTCATAAACTAAATAGGGAAGAAGGTTTACACTGGCTCCAAAGTCCAGAAGTACCTTATCAATGAGTTATTTTCTATAATACATGGAATAGTAGGACAACCAAGGTCCTTATATTTCAAGGGCAAGGGTTTTGAAAACATGTCACTGAGGTTGGCAGCTAAAAAGACTTTCTTACTAAAAATTTTACATAAGAGGGAATTTGTTCAATTACATCTAAGAAAGGGATGTTGACCTTGACCTGCTTAAAATTTTTTAGGATTTTCTCTACCCGCGGGGAGTTTTTTCTAGGTCTGAGTCTATCTGAAAAGGGAGCAATGGGCTTATACCTGGCTACATTAGGCACAATCTCGAATTTAGCTTTTTGGTCATCAGAAGGAGTTATTTTATTAGAAGGAATATGTTGGATGGGAGAAGGGGTTTGATGTAGTGGTATTCTAACTTGGTTATCTATCTGTTTCCTAGATCGCAACGTGTGAATTGCATTCTCTTCAGTTGGTTGGTTTAAACTTGATCCATTATCTTTAGGGTTGATAACAGGTTGACTTAGAAATTTTCATTTCTCTCTTTCACCCACGGTATTGGCTAGTTGCCCAATTTGGTTTTCTAACCTGGCTATGGCTTGAGTGTTCGAGTTGAGCACTTGGCTGGTTGTTTACATGAAGGAATTCAAAGTGTTAGACTAGGTCAACATATTTGTGGTTTGTGTAGAAGCTTTAATCATAACCTCTAAACCATTTTCTCAGACACTAAGACATTTATCATGATCAGAACTCAGAGGATTTATGGTTTGATGATGAGGAGGATGCTGGTTTGGAAAAGGCAGATTAGATTGTTATAAATTGTTTGGTGAGTTGAATGGAACCGTGTTTCATCTAGGAAATTACTGGTTTGAAGTGTGAGTGAAGTTTTGATTTTCGGAGTAATTTTCCTAATTCCACGCAAAATTTAGACGATTTCTCTAATTCGGATTGTAGGTTGGAGAAAATAAATCATTTCTAGGACACTGGAATACAACATTCATCGGCTCTAGTGATTGAGTGTTTCCTGAAAGGGGATATTTCTCTGAAACGTAGGCTGGAGAAAGACATGTATGACAACCTGAGGTAGAAACTTGATTGATTTGAGCTAGATCTCATTCCTTAATTTTTAACGCTTCTAACCTGCGCAAGATTGTAGTCATCTTTGCTTCAGAGACTATGTTTTACTCTAAGGAAAGACCACTAGATTTAGGTTGTGGACCTGATGAAACTCTATCATCACAGTGTTCCTATTATATGGTTTTCTCGGATAAACTCTCTAAAAATTTCTAAGCTTCATCAACATTTTTCTTCATAAGATCCATGTTTGCGTCGAAAGTTGATTTATTCATTGCGGTATTTATTACAACTTCAGTCGTTACAATAAAAACGAAAAAAAGATAGTCTTTTTATAAGACTCTTACACAATGAAAATAAAAATTACAACTATCGTTAAAACAAACACAGGGAGATCGTTTATCGGTTTTCTGCTTGTGCGGAATCTTTGCCTGTGCCGAGGATTTTGATATCCGTGGACCGCCTTAGATCAGAATATGGTTGATGGAAAATTAGGCAGAGCTTCGCCTTCACCGAGGGAGTATTTGATTGAAGCGCTGAAATCGACCAAGCTAAATCAATAGCTCTTCTCGAGATTAAGAAAAAGCCTAATCTCAAGGAATGGACGTACGAGCTTTAGATCCTTCGAATAGCTCCTTCTTTATGCTGGAGTTTGTCGGGATCTCACTAACCCTCGCTAAAATTCGTGACTCTTAGCTCTGGAGTTCGACAACACCTCCTCGTCTTGATAATAAATTGTCCCCGCTGAAAGGAGGCCCTAGGTTTGTATTTATAGGGCTCCGGATGTGGATATGTGGATAAAAATAATGGATTCCTCCTTATCTTCCATTAATAACTAATTAACCATGTTTAGAGATAGATTTAAGCAGTTAGGAACCTCTGGAACTGAGAAGATCTCGTGAAAACCCGTTGAAACTGCCAAAAACACGCTTTCGGGTCAAACCTGCGCGAAACACCTCGCTGACCCGCGGGGGGCGTGGGTCGGCACGGTCCGACCCGTGTGGGCGCGGGGGTTTGGCTTTTTTGCTGAGTTCTTTGGTATTTTCTGACTTTTCCAGGACTTGTATTTTCTACCATTTTGCATGTTTGACCGTCTTGTTTACTTGTACGATTTGCTAACTTGCTTCATGCACTCGTTAGCTTCTTTACGGTACTTGGAACTGACCGATAAGCGCAAGTTGACTAACGAGTATGAACTGATTGATGCACGTGTGTTGACCAACGTGCACGAACTAATTGACGCGCGCAAACTGATTAATGAGCGCGTGTTGATCGACGCGTACGAGCAGATTGACACGCGCGTGTTGATCGACGCGCACGAGCAGATTGACACGCGCGTATTGACCGACGTGCGCAAACTGATTGACGCGCGTGTGTTGACCGATGTGCGCCAACTGATTGACGCGCACGAGCTGATTGACATGCGTGAGCCACTTGGTTCATCGTTTTGCTTCATGCGCTTGTGGACGACAGATAATCCTCTTAGACTCGGATAACGACGTTCGTTGTCTTCTCTCCGTCTCGAGCTGTGTACGGACACCTATAGGTATTTTTAGATGCCTACAGATACCCCCTCCAAAGTATTTCAGACTCATTTATTTTATAGAAGAGTCTGGAAGGCTTTGGATAAGATAGGCATTTTCCTTAATTTCGTAAAGGGACATGTGAACTGCTTCAATTTTTGACTTCTTCAGCCTTCAGTCTATTCAGTATTTTGTCGAATAGATGAAGTTCTTCCGATGTTGTGTTTATCGTCTGACCCTTGTTGAAATATTAAATTGAAGTTGGTGTGTAAGTTTCTGAACTTAGCTTGTGTCATTGAGTTGACTCTGAACTAATCATCTTCGTCAGAAATTCATATCTGAATCCGATTGAACTCCCTGAAATCATTGTTTACCTTATTTTGGTGAGATTGCTGATGCGTTAACTGGCATCGATATTTACTGTAACGCGTTGACCGACGTTAACACAGTTATACTCTTATGTTTGCTGGAGTCTACACAGTTTAAGCTCTTAATGTATTAGAACGTGGCGGTCCTAAATTCTGGGCTACAGGACTAACTATTAAAGTTGTTTCGTCTGCAGATATGGATCTTATCACGAAGTCGTTGGATGCTCAAGTCACGAGACCAACTAATGAAGGTGATGCGTCAATGCCCCGTATTTATAGAATTTTTGGTAAATTCTCAGCCATCAACGGGTTTGATTAGCCTTAACCGACTACCGTTTGAGTCGGGCTAGCATACAGATTGTTTAAATCCGTTCTGCACGTAACGTTGTGCTAAAAGAGTTAACTCTTTTAGTGTTATGATATTGAATACGTAGACTTCATCTTTCTCCTGTGAAAAGACTAAATAGCGACGTGTATCAGACGTAAACTTAGGATTTTTGGCAAATCCTCAGCCTTCAACGGATTTGATATGCCTTTACCGATTACTGTTTGAATCGGGCTTGCATACGGATTGTTTAAGTCCATTCCGCATGTGATGTTATGCTATGAGAGTTAACTCTTTTAGTGCTACGATATTGAATACGTAGATTTTGTCTTTCTTACGGGAATAGACTACCCGACAACGCGTGTTAGGCACTAACTTATCCCTACTTAGGATTTGGGATAAACTTCCCCAGATTGGATTCTGGTGTCTTTTTCAATTGGTGAAAGACTAAACTGGCAACGCATATTAGGCATTAACTTATCCCTACTTAGGCTTTGGGATAAAATTCCTCGTGCGTGTGAAGCACGGATTTTGGCGTTATGAATAACAATCTGCCACAATGTTGAATATGTGAACTTTTGTTCTTTTTACGGTTAAGAACTAACCAGCAACGCGTGTTAGGCATTGACTTATTCCTGCTCAGGATTCGGGATAAAATTCCCTATACATAAAAAAATGGATTTTTGTTGCTACGATACTGAATACATAGATTCGGTCATTTTTTATGGGAACGAACCACCCAACAGCGCGGGTTAAGCGCTGACTTATCCCTCATTAGGCTTCGGGATAAAATACCCCAGACTAGATTCTAGTGTCTTCTTCAATCGATGAAAGACTAAACCGGCAACGCGTGTTAGGCGTAGGCTTATCTCTGTTTAGGAGTCGAGATAAAGTTCCCCACACGTATAAGGCACAGATTTTAGCGTTATTAATAACGACCCGCCACAATGTCGAATATGTGAGCTTTTGTCCTTTTTTTACGGTCAAAGACTAACCGGCAACGCGTATTAGACGCCGACTTATCCCTACTTAGGCTTCGAGATAAAATTCCCCGCTCGTGTAAGGTGCGAATTTTGAAGTTATAATGTTAAAATATTGTGTCTTCTCTTGGGGCAAAGACGAACCCAAAATAGGAGAGGAAGAATTTTATATTCTATCTTCTGAAACCGAAGAGGAGGAATTTTATATTCTATCTTCAGTGCAGAAGAAACTCAAAGTGGGATCTCCACTTTGAGAATCTAAAGAGTGAAACTAGGAGTGGAATCTCCACTCCGAGAATTTAAAAGATTCGGATAATCCTAACTGTCGGAAGGTTTGATTACCGAAGTAAAGGTGAATTTCTTATTTATCAAGAGTGAATTGTGATTTTGGTCCTTACTGTAGGAAAGTTTGACCAAGCGGGAGTTTGAGGTAACCCTAACTGTAGGAAGGTTTGACCACTCGATTTGAAAGTGGACCTCTCGTTCATTGGAGGAATCGAAAGGAGATTTTGGCTTTGGCCCTAACTATAGGAAGATTTGACCGAGAGGGAGTTTTAAGACAATCCTAACTGTAGGAAAGTTTGATCGCTCAATTTGTAGACCTCTCATTCATTGGAGGAATCAAAAGGGAATTTTGGTTGTGGTCCTAACTGTAAGAAGGTTTGACCAGGTAAACAGTGGGAGTGAGAGTACAAATCACAGAGGGAGTGTTGACTTGTACCGCTTACTCAATGGGGATTCTTGGTGTCAAGTTGTTAGACCCTAGAGGGGGGGTGATTAGGGTCTTATGCTAATCTAATCCGATTATATACCAATTTAAAATTAATTAACAAGTTATCCTAGCAAGTATGAAATACAACAAAAATATAAGCTAGGATAAGCAATATGAACAATGAGATATATCCTATATGATAGAAATATATGCAAGGATATATAAACAACACAAGGGTAAATAATCTAAACAAGATAGTGGATGAAATAAATGAGCAATGCACAATTGGCGATATAAGATAAATGCAAAAACAAATACGCCAAAGACAAACTCAAACAAGCAATATGATCACGGAGTTCGGACCTTCCGTCCTACGTCTCCGCTCCCCACTCCCGGGGAGAAATCCACTATCACAACCGGGTTTTCTACGTTCACCCGAATAACGTTTACACCTCACAGTGTCGGTCTTCAACGCTCACCGAACAACGTCACTCCTCACAATCGGTTTTCTAGTTCATCGAAAACTTCACAACACACTCGGTTTTCTAGCTCACCGAAAACCTTACACAACTCTCAATGTAACAAATATAAATTTGTTCTCTACAATAGATGAGAACTCAATTAAGCACAACTTAATGTTACAATTTCTCACAACCCTAATATACTATGTATGCAAATACAATAAGCTCAAGTGGGTGTGTGTAATAATGAGTATAAATCAAATCAACTAAACTCAAATATAAAATCTAGCTTAAGAACAATGATAATCAAACAAGTATATAAATGTAAAGCTAGAGTTTGAGTTTAGAAAACTTCTCAATTGATAACAAGAGATAGAGGGAGGATAGTTGGAGGCTCAAACTTCAATAGATAATCTCCTTAAGCTCTTATGAAATTGATTCACAAAACCGAAATACTCAAATGCTTAAAAGCTTCTTAAAACAAACTTAAACAAACACTAAACAAGTTTAAACCCTTGTTAAACTATTTGAAAAACATTCTCTTGGATATATGGAGAGCTGAAGGTAATGGGGTATTTATACCCACTTAAAACTTCAGCATAAACCCCAAGCAAATGACAAAAAAAGCCCAAAGCAAACAGCTCAGAAAAATAGCCGTTGGAAACCAACGGTCATATCGGCGGTCGGCCGTAAAATATTCGCGGTTGACCGTAAAGAATAAAAAGACGAAGAACTGTTCTGGACAAGCGACGGTCGAGCGCGAAACTCTCTGGACTAGCGACGGTCGACCGCGAGCCAGCAAAACAGATTTTAAGACTTTTGAAAATATGTTAAAAATAACAAATGAAGTCCAAAAATAATGAAACTTTGGGAAATGTATATGAACATGTTACAAAAAGAATTTTCCAAATTGCATTTCCCATTTGTGAAAAGTCATTATTTTGCAAAATAGTTCAAAACACGAAAAAGTAAACATGTGAATTTTGATATTTTGGCTAAACCATGTTTTGAAACTTTGCACAATGATTATATAGACTTAATAAAATATGTATATGATTATTGTTAAGTCCAAAAACTAAGAATATAGAATTTTCATAAAATTGCATATTCTATGCAATGTTTTCAAAAACATAATAGTAAATATGAATATGTGATTTCATATTATAAACATGAAAACTCAAAAACACATGTATGTATATATATAACTATATATATGCATAGAAACCAAAACTTATGTATATATATACGAAGAAACCAATAAATGTGTGTGTATATGATATTGAGCTTAGAGTATCTAACACACATAATATAAAATCTAAACTAGCTTACCCAAGCTAGATCTTAATCTTCATTGTAGCTCAACTTGGTACACATGCGGATGAAGCTTGAACTTGATCTTTAACTTTGAATTGCAAGGCTTCACCGATATTCTGCCAACCTCCTTTGGATATGATCGTTGAAGCTCTATTCCATCCATCCTCCAACTCGTTGTTTGTCTATAATAACTAAGAAAACACAAATACTAGATAAACAACATTAGTGGTAAATTATTTGTTAAACATCATCAAAACAAGAATGCCAACACAAGTGATAAGAACTTAACACGAAGGGGTTGACAATTCGTCAAGGATTAAGACATTAAAATTCCGAGTACCATGTCCAGACTCTAACAATGAGGATGTTGAGTGCACAGATACATCGAAAGTTTAAATGAATTTAACCGAAAGGAATTTTGGTGGTCTCACCATTAATTAGTCTGATCGGTGGGGGATTTTGTGGTGGAAGACTGTGAGTTGTCAACAAAAGAGTGTTCAGAAATCACAGTGGGGGTTTAGTGTTTATCACTTTGTTTGTAACGATCGGGTTATCCCTAAGAAAATTACATGTAGCATTCTTCTGAGAACTTCCCGTTACATGAATCATCCACCCCCAGCTTCTCTTGTGGAACTGGGTCTGACTTTGTACTCAGTTACATGACCGGGTTATCCTTAAGAATATTACGTATAAAAATTCTTCAGGAACTTCCCGTCAACTGTAGGAAACAGTTTAGACTCATATACCTATTGGAGTATCAATGAACAGTTTAACCTCATATACCAGTTAGAGGATTGAGAAGCTGTTTATACTTGTATACTCTTCGGAGTGTTTAAAAGAGTAGTTTATACTCTTATACTTGTCAGAGTATTCATTCGACTTAATTGAGCATTATGACGCCGGCTTCAACCAAGGTTCGGATGCTATTCTTGAGAGCAAAACAAGTCTTGGTAGGATGAAGTATCTTTCTGTGGTACGCAGAGTACTTCAGACCCGTGGTATTATCAGCTTCCTCCTGATCTGCAATAGGTGGTAGCTTGATCTTGTTATTTTCAAGGAGGGACTCGAAAATAGCCGGAATGTCTTCGTCCTTGAATGAGTACTCTTTTTGAAGTCTCGGATCCGAAGTCTTTTGCTGTCTCCGGGATTGCTGTTGTGACGTTTGATTAGCATCAACAGCAACTGCAGTTGTCTTCCCCTTACTACGTGAGACAAAACTTGAGTTTGGAGGATTAGCCATTGATTGGTCCTCTCGGCCTTTTTCCTTCTGATGAAGCATTCTGCCCGTTCTCTGTGTACCTTCAACTCTTTTCAGGTATTGGAGGGTGCTACTCCCATAACTTCCAACATGTCCAAAGAAAGGTTGTTGTGACAGGTTTGAAGGATGAAGTCCTCCATGATCGGATCTTAGCAGTTCATCGCCTTGTTTCGGAAGCGCTTGACGAATTCGTCGACCGTCTCGTCATCTTTTTGCTTCTCATCGAAGAGTGTCTTGATTGATATCTCGGTATCATCATCAAAGAAGTGAGCGAGGAACAGGTTCTCCAGGTCGTCCCAGCTATTGATGCTTTTAGACTTGAGACGGCGGTACCAATCGAAGGCGGGCCCGTGAAGGGTGCTAACAAATGACCGAACCATCAAGGTTTCATTGCCAGAGATCATACCCAAGTGGGACTTAAAATAGATCAAATGCTGAGTAGGTGAATCCTTCCCGTCGAACTGCGTGAAGTTGATCAGGTTGAACTTTGCCGGATACGGGGTCGAATTCCACTCTCTCGGGTAAGGACACGGAATCCCGGTATTCTTTACCTCTCGATCAGACATCAGAGCGTTGACTTTTCTCTCGAGGTCCTTCATCTTTTCGTCCTCGTCTGTATCATGCTTCGGACGATTTGTGAGAGGAACAACGGGGCCACCTCCAATGTTATTATCATTGGCGGGACCACCCCTGGTGTTGTTATCTTTAGTGGGGCCACCCCCAGTGTTCTGGTCAATGGGAGGGTTCTCAGCATTGAGACATTCACCCATATCTGAATCGCTACTTGCTTGGTTAGCAAGGTTGCGATGGCTGGATTCACCGAACTGATTAGACAGAGCCCGAATTTATTGGTCATGCTCTTCCCTCATCCGTAGCATAGCCATTTTTATTTTAATCTTGAATGCATCTTTCTGCTTGGTTAGAGCATCCTCAAGAATTCTGGCGATTTGCTCGGTATCAATCATGAATGCCTCGTGGGATTGTCCTAAGCTGGACTGTAACAACCGTAAATTTTGATACGTATTTAAATAAATTTTTCTAGTATTTAAAATGTTATATTATATTTTATTAATATTTTTCCTAATTTCTAGAATTTTCTGAGTTTTCAAAATAAATAAATAATAAAATATATAGTCTTGTATTTATTAATTCTGCTAAATATTAATTTATGGTTTAATGATTTTATATATATAATCTTTTGGTAGTATTATTAGTGACCTTGTTATTATTAATGTAAATCTGAGCTTAGTATATTAGTACATATGTAAATATATAAATATTTAGCTGTTAATTATTTATTAATGTTATTATATGGTTAATTATTATTATAATGATTTTTAAAATATTATGAATAAATAAATAAATAAATATATTCCCATAATCTTTTTCCCCTTAATTTTATCTCATTTGAATTCTTTCTATAACTCCTCCCCAATCAATCCCCTAATCACTCTCCAATCACCATAATCACATTCCATTTTTTTATCACGTAATTCTCTCTCTCTCTCTCCAATCTATTTTTAAATCTTTTCTCTCTCTCCATTAATTCCCTCAACTCCAGCTCATTCCTTTTTAATTTTTCCTCTTCATTTCAAAACCGTACCCTCTCTCTCTCCATCAGTCCACCTCACCCCAAGAAAACCCTCTTCTTCTTCTTCTTCCTCCCAGCACCGAACCCAACCCTCACCGCGCCGCCTGCACCCCTGACCGCCTCCGCTCCGAACCCACCGCAAGCCCCGCCTGCTTCATCTCTCCGCTTCCTTCTCCTTTTCCTCCAGCCAAAGCTCGCCGCCACCACCTCTCCCCTGACCCTCAGCCAACGACGCCACTGACCCCGACTCCTTCAGCCCCCACCTCGTCACTGCTGCCTTTACCCCGTTCGTGCCACCTCGTCGTCGAGCTCGCCGTTGTTCGACGTCGTGCTCCACCGCCTCAGATCCGATCCGCGCTGTCAGCGTCGATTCGTTCGACAAATACCCCGAGGCAAGATCCCGCTTGCTCAGAACTATTTTTCTATTTATTATGAATTATCTGCAATTTTAGATCTGTTAATATTTATCTGCGTGGGTTTGATGAATAATTTTGAATGGATAGTAATTATGAGATAAATAGTATTTTCAAGACAAATATAATAAATTAAAGAGTTTATTTTGAATAACAAAATTATTATAATATTTTTAGAATTTATGTTGCGGAAGAAAATTATTTTAGAATGATATATGTTTTAAAGAAGTTATTTTGAAAAAGGATTATCGTTTTATGACCGTGTGATTAATAGTTGAAGAACACGACATTTCATGTACATTGACACCGACATGATGACACTCTTATTTATACTCATTCACTGTCACATATGCATACCTGATTCATCGCTAGTCTATATAGTCATGTTCATCATATGATTTACATAAAATAGTTATGTTTATTTATTGTTTCTGAGACATATGGTATATACATGAGGGTTTCCTTGTTTGGATTATTTCGCTCGACGTACTACGTCTCTTGTTGTAGATTCTTAATATTAATTCCATCTATTGTATGAGCTTGTTGTTTAGATGGTTTCTGATCGCTACCTGTATGATCTTGTTACTCGGATGCTTATGTTTTCTCCTGATTATTATACTCTAGTGATGGATTATATCTAGCTTGTTAGTATTTCAGCTGCATGTTTCTATTTGTTATTACTATCCTTGCATTGGTCATTCAACTGTATTATTATTTTTCCCGAGTGGGATCTTGCCGTGCGCCATGCACCTGACGTACACCTGTTTTCTCTGGTGTACGTCAGACTTAGAGGAAGAACAGGTTCAGCTGGGAAATCATTAGGAGCCAGAGGATTCTCAGCAAGAGTGCCCTGCAGACGGAGCAGAAGAAGCTGAAGCTTAGTTATTGGTCCTCCGTTTTCTTTTGTACTACCTTCCATTTCTATTTGATCAGTGTATTTTGTATCTTTTCAGTATTCATTTGTTCATATTTGTATAAGGGCATGTTTGACCCTAATATTATGTCTTGGATGATATTTATTTGTGATATGTATCTTTTCCATTCTGAGTTGTTCATTGTATTCTTGCTATGTGTGATCGGGGACCTGTGACTTCGCATTGTACTTATTTCTAGACGCTTAGCGTATTAGATTGAGAAGACGGGGTCTAGTACTTATCTCTCCTCAGTCTAATACGTCGCGAGCTTGTTCACGTTCCGATTCCCGGGTATTTTGGGAAGCGGGGCGTGACATGGACACCATTTTGTCAGAAGCAACTCAGAGTTGGCATCTGATGCTTCATCATCTGAGGATAATCCCTTTTGCATTCTCTGATAATCTCTTTATCTAATGGTTCCCGATCGCAACCAGGTTAGATGATGCGATATAAGCGGGTCAGACCTAGAAAGTCGAATCGACTTTCCCTTATCAGCCACATTAACTGTGACTGCGGATTGTTTGGGTCCGACCGCTTTTAGCTGGAGTCGAGACATCAGTTGGGCTATTCCCGAGTTAGCTTTTCTTCCTGGAGAAAAGTCGGGGTTAGAATCACTTGAAACAATTGGGGACTTTTCCTTATTGACTATATTGATGGTAACTTCCAGTAATTCGTCATTTCGATCAACCGATTGTTTCTTGCGAAAGTGCTTTGGTTTGGACTTAGCCATTCCGTTAGAGATCCTCTCGAATACCGAGACCCTCTGTGGAGCGGTCTTGGGGTAGCTACACACTGATAATACTACCCTAATAAGTTCGTCACACGGGCAGTAAGATTTTTTTTCCCCGGGTATTTCTCTTCCGAGACTTGCTCGTACCCCCAGCCTGATAGTACAATTTGTCGATCAGATGATCGGAGCAAGCTATCGTGTGTTGGTATGACTCCCCTGGTATAACGTTGTCATCGTCAGATGAATACGTTTCTCTCAGGGGATTTGCCATCTTGTTGGCGTTCTCAAGAGTCACGCGTTTAGAGTCACGCATTTGTAAGCGTGAACTCTTGACGGGCTCTTGGACTTTAATTCGCCGTCTGAGGCGGTCAATTACGGGAGTTTTTCGTGTGTGACCCCCAGCTCGAGTAATTACTCGGGATTAAGTCACCCAACCTAAGCATTCTTTGACCGGGACTTTGCCTCGACCCGCGTGCGAAGGACCAAGACAATCCATGACCCTCATCTTAAATCAGGACAAATCCACGCTATCGCGGTGTTCCACCGGAGGTGCGGAACTCAAAGGGATTGACGAAACAGGTGCAAAACGTCTTCTGTCTTGACCCTAGCGCGGGTCAGATTTGAGTGACCCACGGATTGGAGGGTCAGATCCGGGTGACCCGCGGGCAGAAGGGTCGGATCTGGGTGACCCACGAGCAGGAGGGTTGGATCTAAGTGACCCACGGCTTGGAGGGTCGGATCTGGATAACCCACGAGCAGGAGGGTCGGATCTGGGTGACCCACGAGTAGGAGGGTCAGATCTAGGTGACCCGCGAGCAGGAGTGTAACAACCGTGAATTTTGATACGTATTTAAAATAATTTTTCTAGTATTTAAAATAATATATTATATTTTATTAATACTTTTTCTAATTTCTGGAATTTTCTGAGTTTTCAAAATAAATAAATAATAAAATATATAGTCTTGTATTTTTAATTCTGCTAAATATTAATTTACGGTTTAGTGATTTTTTTATATATAATCTTTTAGTAGCTAATATTATTAGTGACCTTGTTATTATTAATGTAAACCTGAGCTTAGTATATTAGTACATATGTAAATATATAAATATTTAGCTGTTAATTATTTATTAATGTTATTATATGGTTAATTATTATTATAATGTTTTTTTTAAATATTATGAATAAATATTCCCATAATCTTCTTTCCCCTTAATTTTCTCTCATTGGAATTCCTACCATAATCTCATTAATCAATTTTCCAATCAACCTTAAATCACTCCCCATGTTTTTCTCCAGCCAAAAATAAATCCTTCCATTTTTCTCTCATTTCAAAATTCAAAAAAAACACCTAATCAAGTCCTTTTCTCTCTCCCCTTCCATAAACAAATCCTTTTTTTTATCTCTCCACCGTACCCTCTCTCTCTCCATCAGTACACCCCCAAAAAGAAAAACCCCATCTTTTTCTTCTTCTTCTTCTTCTTCCCAGCACCGAACCCGACCACCCTCTTGCCCCGCCTCCGGCCTTGTCGCGCCGCCTGAGATCCACCTCGCCTCCGCCATCCTTCTCCGATCTCAGCCCGCGTGCTCTCGAACTCCGCCGACCTCCATCCCCTGAGCCAGCGCCGACCTCCCCCACGACCATCACCTCCCTTTTCATCTCCGACGAACCACCACCACGAACTCGAACCCGAGTTCGCCGCCGCCCTGAACGTCGAATCTGATCCGCATCGAGGCAAGATCCCGCATCACCTCATTACCACTACAATTTCTATATATGTTATTTGTTATATATGTTGTTTAGATTATGATATTATGCGTGGGATGATGATGAATGTTGTTAAGTATTATTGTGGTAGATTACTTGTGAAATGATGAATATAAAATGACAAGCTTGCATTTTGAAAGCTAGATAAATTTTAAGAGTTGTTATCGAAAAAGAAAATTAGAATAATTAAAAAGAAAAGATAAAACAGTTACTGTTCATATGGAATAATATATAATGATAATAATATATTTAAAAGGTTATTTTTTTGAATGATTTATGAGAAATAAATTAAAAGGATTTATTTTGGAATTAATAAATTTATGAGCATGATGATTGGAAATTTCGATATTTCATGTATATTTATTTGATAGATGTAGTTTCATCTTGTACTGTTATTAGTAGTTGTTCACGATTCTTGTTCATGATCCACGACACTGTTAATTAGTATTTATTGCATTTATCATTCTTTATTATAATTGAGAATAGTTAGGAGTTTATGACTATAGTGATCTGTGTGACATGAATAAGATTTAGAGACTTGTGTGTTGTTGGCTTAGAAAATAAGAAGAGTCGGGATGAGAAATCTTGGTACATGTGATTAGACGTGACTGTTTATGTATCCTCTAGGGTCGCTCCAGTGAACCAATACGCACTGGATTAGTTTGTTAGGCCAGTGAACCGATATGCACTGGATTAGTTTGTTAGGCCAATGAACCGATACGCACTGGGTTAGTTTGTTAAGCCAGTGAACCGATACGCACTGGGTTAGTTTGTTAAGCCAGTGAACCGATACGCATTGGGGTTAGACGGTTGGACCAGTGACTTGTTATAGAATGGCTAGTTACATGAATTGTTACTTGGATGAGTTTGGATCCTTGTGAGATATAGGCCAGTTATGTTTCTTTCCATACATAGATCGGGGTTAATATTTAATTATCTATAATTCGAGACATATGGTATATACATGAGGGTTTCCTTGTTTGGATTATTTCGCTCGACGTACTACGTCTCGAGTTGTAGATTTTTAAGTATTAACTGTGACTTCGGCATTGTACCTTATTTCTAAGAACGCTTAGCGTAATTAGGATTGAGACAGACGGTCTAGTATGTACTCTCCTCAGTTGCTAATACGTCCGCGAGCTTGTTCACGTTCGATTTAACCCGGGTATTTTGGGAAGCGGGCGGACATTGGACGACATTTTTGTCAAGAAGACATACACTCGAGGTTGATCTGATGCTTCATCATCGAGGATAATCCCTTTTTGCATTTCTCTGATAATCTCTTTAATTCTAAATGGTTCCCGAATCACAACCAGGTTAGATGAATAGCGATATAAAGCGGGTCAGATCTAAGAAAGTCGAATCGACTTCCGCTTATCAAGCCACAGTTAACTGTGACTGCGGATTGTTTGGGTCGACGCTTTAGCTGGCAGTCGAAGACATCCAGTCTGGCTCACTATTCCCGAGTTAGCTTTTCTGTCCTTGGAGAAAAAAGTCGGGGTTTAGAATCACTTGAAACAATTTGGGGCTTTTCTTATTTGACATATTGTGGTAACTTCCAGTTAATTCGTCATTTCGATCAAAACCGATTGTTTCTTGCGAAAGTGCCTTTATGGTTTTGGATGACATTAGGCAATTCCGTTAGAAGATCCCCTCTTCGAATTACGAGAACCTCTGTGGGAGCGGTCTTGGGGTAGCTACACACTGATCAATGACTACCATAATAAGTTTGTCACACCGGCGTAGATTTTTTTTCCCGGGCTATTTCTCTTCCGAGACTTTGCTCGTCTACCCCCAGCCTGATAGTTACATTTGTCGATAGATTGATCGGAGCAAGCTATACGTAGTGTTGGCGTATGAACTCCCCTGGTATAAACAGTTGGTCATCTTCAGATGGCAATACGTTTCTTCTCAGGGGATTTGCCCTTATTGTTGGCGTTCTCAAGAAAGTCACGCGTTTAGAGAAGTCACGCATTTGTAAGGCGTTGAACTCTTGACGGGCTCTTGGACTTCTTGCCGTGCGTCATGCACCTGACGTACACCTGTTTTCTCTGGTGTACGTCAGACTTAGTAGAAGAACAGATTCAGCTAGGAGATCTCCAGGAGCCAGAAGATTCTCAGCAGGAGTGCCCTGCAGACGGAGCAGAAGAAGCTGAAGCTTAGTTATTGGTCCTCCGTTTTCTTTTGTACTACCTTCCATTTCTATTTGATCAGTGTATTTTGTATCTTTTCAGTATTCATTTGTTCATATTGTATAAGGGCATGTTTGACCCGAATATTATGTCTTGGATGATATTCATTTGTGATATGTATCTTTTTCATTCTGAGTTGTTTATATATTCTTGCTATCTGTGATCGGGGACGACCCCAGCGTTCTTTGACCGAGGTTTTACCTCGACCCGCGTGCGAAAGACCAAGATGATCAGTGGTCTTAAATAGGGACAAATCCACGCTATCGCGGTGCTCCACTGGAGGTGTGGAACTCGAAGGGATCGACGAAATAGGTGCAGAACGTCTTCTGTCTTGACCCTGGCACGGGTCAGATTTAAGTGACCCGCGGGTTTGAGGGTCGAATCCGGGTGACCCGCGGGCAGGAGGATCGGATTTCGGTGACTAGCGACTTGGAGGGTTGGATTTGGGTGACCCGCGAGCAGGAAGGTCGGATCTAGGTAACCCATGAGCAGGAGGGTCGGATCTGGGTGACCCACGGCTTGGAGGGTCGGATCTGGGTGACCCACGAGCAGGAGGGTCGGATCTGAGTGACCCGCAAGCAGGATGGTCGGATCTGAGTGTCCCACATTTTTCAATCTTTCCGACCGCTGTTTTGGACTTTGATTTCTAAGTTTGATGCAGCCTTAATTGTTTCTTAGCTATGTCCTTCTTTTGCATCATTTGTGCCTTTTGCAAAAGAATTCATGCGTGCGCAAGCAGCGCGTGGTGCTTCTGAATTCGCTCCTCAAGTGTTGAACGGATCCTTTTGACTTGGATCCATTCACTCGCTGTTGGATTGGAGGAGAGGACATCTGCTCGCTGTTGAGGTGCTCGATGCTCCTTGAATTTTAGATCCGCTTCATAACGGATACCGTCTACGGGCTCCAAAGCCTTGGCGAATTGGCGCGCGAGGTGTTGGCGCTGCCTTTGGTGAGCTTTTTTCGATAAAGTAGGTGCACCCTCTGTACTCAACTCTTTGATTGATGAGAAGTTTAGATCTGCAGATCCGGACTCGTTGGAGGTCGGAAAGACGTTGCAAGGTGCAGCTACCGTAGCAACGTGGGGGTTGATCTTTCTGCGCTTGCGAGAAGCGGAGGATCTGGAGGAGGAGGATGAGAGATATTCTTCGTACTTTTGTTGGTCGAACTCATATTCGACCACTTCTTCAACCGGGATCTTAATCATCGGTTGCGACACGACGGCCTCGGCAGCGAGACCGTTGGCTCCCACTGTGGTTGTCAGTTTGTTTGCATTGAAAGTTAATTTATTCATTATGGTATTCATTACAACTTCAGTCGTTATAATAAAAATGAAAAAAATATAGTCTTTTTATAAGACTTTTACACAATAAAAATAAAAATTACAACTCTCGTCAAAACAAACACATGGAGATCGTTTATCAGTCTTCTGTTTGTGCAGGATCTTTGCCTGTGCTGGGAATTTTGATATCCGTGGACCGCCTTAGATCAGAATCCGGTTGATGGAAAATTAGGCAGAGCTTCGTCTTCACTGAGGGAGTATTTGATTGAAGCGCTGAAATCGACCAAGCGAAATCAGTAGCTTTTCTCGAGATTAAGACAAAGCCTAATCTCAAAGAACGGACGTACGGACTTCAGATCATTCGAATAGCTCCTTCTTTATGCTGGAGTTCACCGGGATCTCGCTAACCCTCGCTGAAATTCATGACTCTTAGCTCTGGAGTTCGACAGCACCTCCTCGTCTTGATAATAAACTGCTCCCGCTGAAAGGAGGCCCTAGGTTTGTATTTATAGGACTCCAGATATGGGTATATGGATAAGAATGATGGATTCCTCCTTATCTTCCATTAATAACTGATTAACCATATTTAGAGATAGGATTTAGGTAGTTAGGAATCTCTGGAACTGAGAAGATCTTGTGAAAACCCGTCGAAACAGCCAAAAACGTGTTTTCGGGTCAAACATGCTCAAAACACCCCGCGTGACGAAGGCACGGCGGACGACCGCCCGTTCGCCGAGCGCCGGCTGGGGCGCGCGGAGCGCGTCTGCACGGCGAGCTCTGGCCAGTCCCGCCGCTACCGGATGGCTCGACCAGGACCCGAGGCGGGCCGGTGTGGGGGGGACCACTGAGGGTCCTCTGTGCGAACAGTGGCGACGAGCCTGGTGTGGGACCTGGTCGAGGCCGGGTCTCAGTCTCTCGAACGCATCGAGCCCGCGACGGGACAGGATGGATGAGGAGGGAAGCCAAGGACTGGCTCGCGATTGATGTCAGCGAGCAGGGGATGGTGTATGCGCGGGGGGCGCGGGGTCTGCTGCGTCCGACCCACGTGGGCGCGGGTCAGACATGGCCGACCCGTGCGAGCGGGGGGTCGCGTGGTCGACCCGCGTCGCAGCGGGTCGGACCTGGGCCGCGAGGACCCACGCCCGGGCGCGGGGGTTATGCCGTTTTTTATTGAGTTCTTTGGTGTTTTCCGACTTTTCCGGGACTTGTATTTTCCACTGTTTTGCGTATTTGACTGTCTTGTTTACTTGTACGATTTGCTAACTTGCTTCATGCGCTCGTTAGCTTCTTTACGGCACTTGGAACTGACCGATAAGCGCAAGTTGATTAACGAGTATGAACTAATTGACGCGTGCGTGTTGACCGACGTGCACGAACTGATTGACACACGCGAATTGATTAACGAGCGTGTGTTGACCGACGTGCACGAACTGATTGACACGCACATGTTGACCGACGTGCGCGAACTGATTGACGCGCGTGTGTTGACCGATGCGCGCAAACTGATTGACGTGCACGAGCTGATTGACACGCGCATGCCACTTGGTTCGTCGTTTCGTTTCATGTACTTGTCGATGACAGATAATCCTCTTAGACTCGGATAATGACATTCGTTGTCTTCTCTCCATCTCGAGCTGTGTACGGACACCTAAATGCATTTTTAGACGCCTACAATCCCGTTGACACGTTAATTCTAAAGAAGTTTTTGAAGAATAATCCAATCATTTATAGATGATTTGATATAATTGCTACTTTTCCAAGAGCGTGGTGATGATATTAGATAAGAAGATCCTTAAACCTATCAAAATACTTCAAGAATACCTCTCCCGAGACTATCTTAAAGTTCTGAATATTGTTTCTTAGCTTAACTATTTTGTCGATAGGGAAAAATTTCTTCAGAAAAATTATGACAACCTCATCCCAAGTTGAGATGGAATTTGTGGGCAAGCTATATAGTCATTTTTTAGTTTTGTCCTTAAGACGAAATGAATAAATCTAAGTTTAATCACATCCTCGGATAGCTCTTTAATCTTAATATTAAGACAAACTTCCTCAAACTCGGAGATAAAAATATAAGCATCTTCTGTTTCATTTTCTAAGAATTTTGGAAGCAAGTTTATAAAATACGGTCTAAGTTCAAAATTTGTTCCATTAAAATCATATAGCTTAATGTAAGATGTGATTGCATTCCTAGTTGGGTAACATATATCTTTAAGAACGGGTTGATTAGACATTTCGTTTATCTCAAAAGATGGTTCAACACGAATTAACTGGTCAGTACTATCCCTAATCCAAACTTGCATACACCAAAACAATTTTTTAATAATTTTTTTAAATTCTAAGAAAAATAAATTTTTTTTTAGAGAAAACTAAAAGATCCAAAAGAAATTGAGAAGAATGAAAATGGATAAAAGAAAAACCTAACTAAAACAAATCAAGAGCAATCACTAAAATAAATCTAAAGTAAAATATGATAAAAAGAGGATAATCCATAATTTATAATTAAAATTTACTAGTGGATTCAATTCTAGATTTCTCATATCTTTAATTAAATCATCCATCTTTTACTTTCTTGATTTTTTTATTCTTAATTTTTCTTTATTTGATTCTTTATTTTTCTTCATCTTTCTTCCTCCCCTATCGTTTTAGTTTTATTTTTATTGGTATATAGTCACAACCACTCTCCTCATATCTCTCCACAATCACACATTTATCACTTCTAATTGTCGCACACACAACTTAAGAATCACTTTTGATTAATTCCTACAATACCTTCCTTATGAGATTTGATATTTTTTAATACAATAACTTAATTATGCACTTGCAATCTTGACATATTCACAAACACCACATCATGCCCATGTCAGTCTAATTTTGTGCCAGACCGAGGATGTCATTGTCCAAACATAGACCAAGGAGGTCGCTTAGTGCTTGAACTTGTGGAGGTCCTAGTTGGTGTACACCAATACACTCAAGTGATGTTCCTAAAAGCAATTTGACCTTGGGATCCCTGCATTAGAGTGGACCAAGTCTTGCTTTAAGTTTAGCGTTTTGGGACGCACGACTCAAAACATATTTTCGCACAATCAGGAAAGTTTTAATTCTTTGTCTTATTTTTCTCTTTTATTCTAACAATAACAAGCCTTCATATTGGTCTAATATATATTTGAGATGTTTTATACAGGTTACAAGAACTTACAATCAAGTTCAATATTAAAAAAAGCAAGACGACAAGTTAATCATAACTGATTTCAGAAAAAATCAAGAGTGAAAATTATTTTCGAGCATATGGAAGTGTTCATCTCATTGTCACGAATCCACAAGAATCAACGGAACTCAAGTTTGATGTTTAAGTGCAATGAGGAAGAGAGAGCTAGGGTTTTAAGTTGGTGAAATGATCTTGCTCAGGCTTCTCAGAAAGCATCCTTGATATCATTATTCATCATCCAATCGTCAACCTTCGAGGAGTGCTTCCCTTGGTTCTCATCATCATCGCCGTCCTTCCAAATCTCCATACTAAATTTTTCGGAGGACAATCTAAATAAAAAAGGTTGTAAGATCTTTTTGTATTGCGCTTAATTGTTATTTATTTTTCTTAGTTTAAACTTGTTCTATGGCATACTCAAGCTGGTATGAATTAAGAGTTTACGGTGTATTCAAGCGTGGGTGAATTGAGGACTTAGGTCTAGCTAGGGCTAGGTGTCGGTGTTACTTATTATGGAGAGTTAGGTTAGATGGTTAGTTTTAGGTAGATTTCATGTTGCAGTCTTTATAAGACTACACTTATCTTTTTCTCCTTGAATGTAAAGAATGGATGTAGGATTGTTATCCTCAGATGTAAAGAGGGATGTAGGTTGTTATCCGAAACACTCCTCTTGAATTTCGTGAGAGTAGGTCTGTTTTATTTTTCCCCTTTACTTACATGACAACTTGCCCCCCCACGAGGGACCGACTGGGCCACCCCTTCCCTTGTTAATGTAATACAGATTTAAGTATTACACATATTTAAAATTTATTCAAGGATATCTTTGAAAGATTCTCCATGGTTTGTCTCCCAAAAAAAAAAGAAAAAAAAAAATAGCAAAGAAAAAGCTCTTGGACCAACTGACGTACAAGTAATAGTACTCATGAAAAATTCTTAAATGTCAGCTCAGCAAATGAGAAAGCTAGCTACCCTTCAAACTCCTGAATAAATTTTTTATTTTCCATCGCGTTCTAATTTCTCCCGCCTCGCCTTTTTCGTCGGAGCAATAAATAAGATACAAGCTACTCTCATTCAAAAATCAAAAATATCCCCCATTGACCAAAGACCCCGGACTCGTCAAAACTCGGGGGAAAATAAATTAGAAATTTAAACCCAAATCAAAGAGAGAGAGAAAGAGACATCGATTTGCTCATCCTCTTCTCCTAATCTCTGGTCTCAATTCTCAGCCTAGCGTCTGCCCTTCTCTCTCTCTCTCTCTCTTGATTCGTAGTTGTGATTCAATTTGCGGATTTGGGGATTTTAGGGGTTGGAGATGAAATCGCCATTGAGGAAGCTGAGGGGTCTGGCTCACAAGGGCGATTCTAAGGAGAAGAAGGATCACCGTCACCGGCATGGGCAGCCGGGGAGGCTCGATGAACTCGTTCAGGCGACTCAGGTTCCCAATTCTTCTGGAAATCCGCCAAAAGTTTAGATTTTTCTTCATTTTTACTGGGGATGTTTCTAGGGTTTTTGAAATAGGCTTCTTTCCGCTGGAGTGACTGTGAATTATCGTGTCTTCCCTCTGATTTTGCATCTCAAGATCATATTAGGTATAAAAGTTTAAATTTTTATTACGATGGAACTTACTAGACCGTGTCTCTTGTAGTTTGATGTTGAATTTGTTGATTGGGACATCCAGCTACAAGCATCTAAAAGAGACGAACACACGAAAAATTAGCTTGGTCCCATTGACAGCGATTACAAGTTATTCTTTTTTAGTTAGCCCCTTCCCTACTCCATCTAAATCATTTGTTAATAATATTAGTACCTTGGTCTTGCATTAAGGCATGCATCAGTTTTCTACCGTGTCACACAAATTTTACGAAATTTTCTTATTAAATTTTAATCATGCAACATAAATTTTGATTTCCGTGAATTACTACTTACATAGCAAACTTCGTAATTGAAAACAATCAAGCATAATAAGTCTGTACATATGCAAAAATCAAGTTAAAAATCAAATTTGAAATACACCCCATAATGAAAGGACAAATTTTCAAAACCAACCTATTTGGACTTTTATTCCAAAAAAAAGACCCGTTTCACATTTATTTAGAGAAACCGACCTGGTTTCAGCCTCAGCGCTGAAACCAGGTCGGTTTTTGAAAAAAACTCTCCGAAACTTCACGGGAGTTGAACTCCCGTGAAGTTTTTTGAACTACGAAACTTCACGGGAGTTCAACTCCCGTGAAGTTTCGGAGAGTTTTTTTCAAAAACCGACCTGGTTTCAGCACTGAGGCTGAAACCAGGTCGGTTTTTGCAATTATTTTTGAATGGGGTCGTTTTTTGGGAATAAAAGTCCAAATAGGTTGGTTTAGAAAATTTGTCCCATAATGAAAACGGCTTCTTCTGTCTCACACAAATTCTACTGTAGAACTTCTTTGTAAGAACATTCCATCAAAACTAGGCGGGAAAATTATCTAATAAAGACTGTTTTTTGGGTTCGACAAGAAGATACATAACCACACTTTCATTCGCTGTTTGCTGTCAATTACTCAGTCATTAAGTTTTCAATCGTCCTACAAAATTTTTATTTTCATGGATCACAACAACTATTTTCCAAATTGAGACACACATAATATCTAATAATTCTAACTGAAGCTTATGCAGATACAAAAATCAAGATAAACATCAAACGTAAAAGACACCCCATTATGAAATGTCAGTCTGATGAGAGGGTATAACTAAAACAACCAGGTAAGCGGATAAATCAAATCCTTATGAAATAAAGATAAAACTCAAGATGGATCTTTGATCTCTATTTCACCTCCAAATTTCCGCACTTTAAGTTTTGGATTGAAGTCGGGAAACTTGTTCCGTTAATATTCCACCACTTTCATGTTTCAGAAGTGATGTATGCGATGTGCAAGAACATTTCATTGTCATCTCTAATAAGTAATATGTTCAACCACTTTACATACTTTGAGTTTACGAGTTAGTCTTCCTTGCTAATATTTGAGAGAGGGTTTGATGCTGTCATGATCATGCCTCCCTAAAAGGAGTCTGTACACGTCATAAAACATCATAGTTTGGAAAAGGAGAAATACTCATGTCCAATACTCAGTGGATACTTGACAATATGGCACTCATTGTCGCATGGTCATGTGTTATGCATATGTTTATGAATCATCCAATACTTCAGAGAAGGAGACTTACCCAAATAATGCACTTAGTTGAATGTTAAACTTGGACACTCCATTACTTGGGCCATAAATTTCAATTGCTGAATTTAGTGTATCCTAAAATTTCACTGATGATTCATGTCTGAGACATGGATGGAGCCAGAAAAAAATTTTCTGGTGGGACACTATCATCGTCGACATAACAAATAAATAAAAGTTTTTATTCAGACACTTGATTCAATTTCTAACAATTTTATCATGTTTACATAATTAATGTGTACCATAACTTGATAGTTCTTTATGTAGTCTAGGGCAGTGTTTCAAAGTTCATTAGCGAGTGTACGAGAAAGACACGTTATCTGAAAAATACCAATGGAAGAGTGCAAGACCACTTATGTGTTTAGTGATACTTTAGGATTTGTAGATAATATTATTTTTCCTTATATGATAACTTATATGCTTCCTATAGGGTTTTAAAGACAGAAATTTGCATTGGTATGGAACAAAATATTGCTCTATCCTCCCCATATGCTGAATTTGAAATTTGATTAATTTAATTCTCAGGACATGCTAGATATGAGAAGCTGCTATGATAGCTTAATTTCTGCTGCAGCTGCCACAGCAAATAGTGCATATGGTAAACTTTTTATTGTTATTAATCTTTGAGGGGCTTTCCATTTTGTTGCTATATACCTTATACAAAGGTTTCTACTTGACACAATTATCCTTTTATCATCCACAATTTTCTTCTCAACAAATTAGCAAGTGCTCATGCACGCACACACAGTCAACACTCGCACATAAAAAAAAAAAGCAAGCATTTTGCTCTTATACTTTTCAGACAGTTGTTTTCTGTTGCTAGCATGCATTGGGTATTAGATTTAGTGTTTCTATTTATCCTGCAAGTTTCATGTATAAGTTTTTCTCTCTTTGGTACAAATTTAAGCTGGTCCTCTTACTTATTGTGAACTCCGAGACCAAAAGTTTTAAGTGGTTACTTGCAAGACAGTTTTTTGTTTGTTTTGAGTTGATGTGTAAAATGGTGACTACTGACCTACAAATCTAAGATTTCTCATTACCTTGTATGCTGAACTGGCTTCTAGGATTGGAGAAGGATAATTTGGAAGAATGCATTTTGCATGAAGTACAACCTTAGTTGCCTGACATGCAAAATTTTCACTGTTTTGCATAACTGTGAAAATCTTTTGCCGGAATAGAAGTCTAGAATGAGGATTGACTGAAGTAAGATTTGTAGCATCGTATATATCCACACATCTTGTTGATTAAATTAATAGGATGGTGATAACAACATCAGAATTCCAGATCCAGCAAGGGAAGAAAACTAGCCATGAACTTTTCTATAAAGTCTGGATATGGAGATTTGCCAAAATTTATGGAACCTTGGAAAATTAATATCAAAATTGCATCCTATAGAATTCTATCTGACATGGCAAATACAGGTTGATGGTACCATATAAACTGCTAAATTCCCTCGCTAGCAGTGAGCAGTTTCTAGAAGGGGGAAAAAGAAAGAAAGAAAGAAAGCAAAAGCCATTTGATAGCTGTCTAAGCTCATTGTGCAGAGTAAAAACATGTTCTTCAGTAGTCAGTAAATTGTCTAGGGCTAATCTTTGGTCTATTTGAGGAACAACTTAATGTGAGAGGTTGTCATAGGATTTTAATTGCTTGTTACATATTCATTTAAAGATATTCTCAAGCATTATTTTCATATCGCCAAGGCCCACATGGTATAGATTTCTACTCATGTGCTAGTCCTCAGTCCACTGAGTAAGTTGCATTTGCTAGGAAGATTGGTGGCTTTCGTTGATGACTGTAGATTTCCTTCGTATTCAACGTCTGTGCGATGAATATCTTGTGTTTAAACCATTTGTTATTGATGATGGCGAATTTCATCATAATTATTGATTGACTCAGCTACTTTTATTCTTGTTTGATAATTTTTTGACCTGGAAGTGGTTTCCAACTTATTATGAATGTCTTATGGACAAAACTGATCAAGAAATTGACTAGGGTTTTCCCTTTCATATTTATTCACTGGTTCATGGTCTTAATTATTGTACCCTCTGGACTTGAGAATGAGCGACTTTCAAGGAAGTGGAACTTTGTTTTGGAAGGATTATTTCTTCTCTGTGCATTTCTTGCAAGATAAATCAATCTATATTTCTTTTTAAACTAACATCCTTTTATCATAAATTATATGATATGTCTTAATTTGTATCAACCTTAGTGGTGGTTATATTATGTCCCTTGCATCTATGTAAATTTCTCTCATATATTACTATTCAAACATTCATTATCTGCCTTGCTATAATCCTGACAGATGTTTTTATGCAATGTAATCTTGCAGAATTCTCAGAAGCTCTGGATGAAATGGGGACATGCTTGCTTGAAAAAACTGCATTGAATGAAGATGAAGATAGCGGCAAGTACATCAAGCTTTGGTCTTCTTGTTGCACGTGTTAAAATTAAAATATCTAGCCCCATATTATTGATTATCAGCAATGTTAATATTAAGTAACACTGTAACACATCATGAATCAGCTACAGTTACCTAAGATACCCTAGGTGCACTTCTTTGTGTGCACACACACATATACGTTGAATTCCTTCATGCATTGATTATTACGTTCTTGTTCTTTACATGCAGGTAGGGTTCTCCTGATGCTGGGGAAAGTGCAGTTTGAACTTCAGAAACTTGTTGATAGCTATGTAAGACCAAGATTATAGTTAGAGAAAACCACATGTATTCATAATTCTGAATAATTCTGATGCTTCATATTTTCTTCTTATCAGCGTGCACATATCGTCCAGACAATCACAACCCCATCAGAGTCTCTTCTTAAGGAGCTACAGACTGTGGAGGTTTGTTTTTCAAGTTTCTTCTTAACAGGAGGATAATACTAGATTGTCATGGAATTTGTTTTTATGATTTTTGAAATTTGTTTAAATTGTACTTCAGTATGTTTATTGCATAAACTACGGCAAGTAGAATATGAAATGTTTTCCCCCTATATGAAAGGTGAGCTTTATTCATAACTAAAGTAAAGAAGTTTATTACAAACTCATATCTCCAGACTCTACTATCACTCTAGTTAGAGCTAAATATGAAGCTATTAACCAAACAAAACTCCTTCTCCACAAAGAGAGAACAAACAAAGGACCCATTTTTTATATACAATTTGCAAAAGTAGAAAACAAAAAGCAAAATACCTCCTCATGCTTCTTCTTATCCCAGTTAACAAACTCCGGTTGGATGCCAAAATTTGCACAACGATGTCTATTCTGCATAGTATCAATCATAACCTATACCCTACCCGGTTGGATCTTAAGGAAGAAAATAATCTGCTTGACATCTTCATTCATATTAGGCTTTAAATTTCTAAAAAATCAGCCCATTTCACTTTGCTATATAGCATAGATACAAGCGGCTAGCACTGCTCTCTTCAGCTTTGCATGACACCTCGGCGACTCCTTTTTTTTGGTTGCCAAGGTATAAATACATTCCACTGCGAGGGAGCCTCGTTATCTTGAACACATTTCAAAACACAATCCGAACTTCTCTACTAAATGAACACTGAAAAATAAGTGTTCTTTAGTCTCATCTTCTCCTTCACACAAAGGACATAAGGAATTGATATCAATTCCTCTTCTTCTCGAGGAAATCTTGGTCATAATTCACTCTTGGCAAGCCAACCAAAAATTTGGCAAGCCAACCAAAAAACAAAGGAATATCTAGGTAGATTCATATCACTTCATACAACCCTTCCTTGTGGCATTTTCTGTCTGGTTGGAATCAAAGGTTATAAGCACCTCTTGAGCTAAAAGATGGAGCAGGCCCAATCCATTGAATATCTCCATGAAGATTTGTAACCAATCTGTTAGCCTTCTGCCTTAGGTTCAAAATATTTTGCAACATCCATGACCAATATTGTTTACACGGAAAACTCCATGTGTGACATTCCTTTACCATGAATCCATCTAACCCACAAGCTATTGCTCTTGAAAGCTATGCTTCATCATCATTGCCTTATTTTAAGTTGTTCTTATAGTTGTTTGAAAGGCCAACATGCAATTTCCAACAATAGAGAAGACGTTATTTTTAAAACATGTTCTTCATTTTTAGGATCTCGTTTGTGCTTATCCTAATTGTTAGGGCAAGGTTTGATGGCTGGTGTTTAAGCTTTCTGCATGTGGAATATATTTCGACTATATACTGCTTAGATAGATTACTTTTAGTACACCTATTTTAATGTGGCTCTTCTCTTCTATGTTTTGTCTGCTTTCACAAGTTAAAAATCATTTTGATCCCTACTAGAATACGATTCATAGGCTACATTTTACGTTCTCTGTAACGAGGCTATGGCGTTTGTAACTAATAGCTTAAAAAAATTATGACAGATATTTGATTTTCCTGTATCTAGGCTAGAACATAAATAAGATTTTTTTTAATAGAAATTATGAAATGCAACTTTTCTGATGCGAGTGTGTGTGCCTGTGCAGGAGATGAAGCAGCAATGTGATGAGAAAAGGTATGCAGCTACTATTATCATCTTTTTTGTTTGGTCTTGTCAGTGATTCCCCTCTCAAGTTTGTCTCTTATTTTCAGAGATTTATACAAAACCATGTTAGCATCATACAGACAAAAGGGGAGACTGAAACATGTCAAAGGTGAATCATTCTCATCTCAACAGTTGCAAGAGGCACATGAGGATTATGAAGAGGAGGCAAATCAATTTGTCTTCCGCTTGAAGTCATTGAAACAAGGTCAATCCAGAAGTCTTCTTACGCAGGCAGCAAGGCACCATGCTGCACAGGTTTTTTTCTGCTACTCAAAAGCCAACAGTCCGTGTTTTTTAACGAAAGGTTAAACTAATGTAGTGCCTTTCTTTCTTTTCCTTTTTGGGGTGTAGTTAAATTTTTTCAGGAAAGGACTCAAGTATCTGGAAGATGTTGAACCACATGTCAAAATAGTTGCTGAACATGAGCATATTGATTATCAGTTCAGTGGACTTGAAGATGATGATACAGAAGATGATGGTGATTATTATAGTTATGACGAAAATGAGGATGGGGAACTGAGTTTTGACTATGGACAAAATGACAGAGACCAAGATTCCCTTTCTTCATCTACAAATTCCATGGAGGTCAGGAAATTTTTGCTGGTTCAGATTTTCCTGCTAGTCATAACGATGTGTATACTTATTTTCCTTTTTCTTTAGTCTATATTAGTTTCTTACATATGTTTGGGAGAAAAACGCTCATCCCTATTAGTTTCCTTGGTGCTAAATAGTTAATTTGGAGCATTTTTTATTTCCAGGAAGTTCCCTCCTATCTACACTCACCATAGATGTAAGTTTTCATGGGAGGTCATTTCATGACAGATTTTCCTGTGAAATATATGAGTATATGATTAGTAGCAAATTCGTCATGTACTAGAAAAGAGGATCTGTTCTGAAGCATCTTTTATCCCCTGGAAGTGTTCTATAAATACTCACAATATGTGTAGTTTTTCATGGAAATTAGTTCATGACAGATGCTGTAATTATATGAATACATATTTCTTATCAAAATTCACCACATAGTAGAAAAGAGGATCTTGTTTGTTTACGCCAGTGAATGCACTCATGCATTTGGCCCATATACATTCACTTTGATGGAAATATTCTTTCAATTTGTAGTGGGTCAAAAAAGTTTACGCCAGTGAATGCGCTCATGCATTTGGCACAGATACATTCACTATGATGGCAATAGTCTTTCAACTTATAATGGGTCAAAAAAGTTTATGCTTGTTCTAATTCTTGGGCTATAAAGATTACTTTATACTTTTCATCGGTTATACTGCACCCTGTTTTATTGGCGGTTGTTTTTAATTTGCAGTTAGATCAAGTAGAGGAGTCAGTGACTCGAACATCAACAACAGAACCTGCAAAGGTAAACTCACCATGCATTCCAATAATCAGTTATACTCTCTTTTCTCTGTTGATTGGTAGTTGCCTTATCCTTACATTTAGATGATGTAGTTTTCATATGCATGTTTGTCTTTTGCCAATTTGACGATTTTATTTATGTGCCATCTTTCGACGTTTGAAGATGAACTAGTTGTCATGTTGACCCCATTCATAGAAGGGTACTTTCCCTTGTGAATCGCTATGAACTGAGCTCATGAATGAATGCATGAATGAATGAAGGAATGAACATGCACATAGGTGGATGCACGGATATGAACAGCATAGCAGATGCAAATGCATGCAAAAGTACTCATAAAATGCACTTCTAGTTTTGTAAGATCAAGCGGTACCACTGAATAATCACATTGAGTTGTTTGAATATAGGTTGTATCAGGAAGACTACAAAAGTAAAAAGGAGGGGGGAAAATCAGTGCCAATAAACACTATATTACAAGCTCTCTTAAATTTTTTCTAAAGATTACATGGTAGCTGAAGATTGGATAGTTAAGATGAAAAGTACCACATTTGATCAATTCCTTGTTCACATACATACAAACACACTCACATGCATGCATGCCTATGTGTAGATGTAGATGTATTTAGATACATGCATACATACCTTACAGACAAATGTTTACATACAAGCAGTTGTACACATAAAAACTTATAAATTTAAGGCATATACATTTATATTTGATTTAAAATTTCCAACTTGAAATGTTCCGTAATACTGTTGTTCAGCTCTTCAAATTAAATGTGCGTATACACGTGTCTATGTACTGTTTCAAGGTGTGTGCTTATGCTTTATATTTTGGTAGATGGGCTAATATATCTTAGGATAAATCACATATGGTGGAGGATATAGTAGAACAACAATTAATGATGCATGCCTCTTGGAAGATTGCCTTGCTTCTGAATGTCATTTTGTTTCGTCTTAATTTCAGTCTCTGCTTCCGCTCACTTAGTCACCATGTATCTATGACATTATGTCATGATCATCATCTTATGAAATCTTGTCATAATTGTCTCTTGTTGTTTGATGGTACATGCCACAATGGAAGTTTATTAAATAACAAAGAAAACACCTTATGTCATTTACTTCTAGATTTTTGATTGTTGGTGTTTGGAGATATTTGACATTAGCTAATGCAGGAAAATATAGAGAGAAGCTCCACAGAGTGGCCCAATTTTTACAAGAGAGGTAATGCTGGCAGCATATCGGCACCCATTTTTCCTGATAAAAGGCCTGATCCATCAGAAAAGATAAAAGAACTGCGACCATCGTCAACAAGGAAGTTTCATACTTATGTTCTACCCACACCATTAGATGCTAAGCAGTCAGTTTCCACAGGCTCAATTAGACCAAATTATGCATCTAGACCTGGAAACAAGTTTCAAACACCTGCACAATTATGGTATTCATCTCCCTTGGAGTCAAATAAATTCCTTCAAAATTCTAGAGATGTTGAAATGTTAAACCCCACAAAGTTCCCAAAAGCACATACAACGGTACTAAAACAGAGCAATATTTATAGTAGTCCCATCAAGATGCCGCCTCCTCTGAGGGAGGAACCGCCAACTCGTCCACACGCAGGTTCGGACCCCAAAAAAATTAAACGAAATGCTTTCTCTGGTCCAATAACAAGTAGACATTGGTCAAATCCAGCTTCTATGTCTCCATCACGTGTGCAAACTCGTCAGCCATCTCTCTCTCCAAAAAGATCGCCTAAGATCTCACCTCCTCGTATGAAATCACCAACGATCAGTGAACTTCATGAGCTTCCCAGACCACCAACTGGTTCAACAAGACAAACTAGGCCTACAAGCTTGATTGGTCATTCAGCACCTTTGGTTTATAGAGAACAAGAGCTAAACAAGAAGACCAATGTATCTCCACTTGTATCACATACAGCATCGCCCTTACCAACACCACCTGCAGCTGTACATCGCAGTTTCTCTATACCCTCCAGAAGAATGCCATTGTCGCCGGTTGCTAAATTTTTGAAGGATCCCAGTAACACTGACTTGTCTGAAGATGTTGCTTCGCCTCCTCTGACCCCCATATCTTTAAAGAATATCCATCCAACGTCACAGGTGTCTGAGTCGGGTATTCGAGCAACGAAATCGAAAGGTAACTTGCCTGTTTTTGTTCCATGTGAAATTTTCCATTCATTTCAGACAATACTGATTGCGCAAGTTTTCATGACTTTGTATTGCTTGCATTAGATTTTTTTTAATTGACAGCTTACAATTTCCATAACAACTAGGTACTTGTATAGATGTTATGTATCTTGTTAGAAATTCATGGCATGTGAGATTAGAACCTAGGCTGCTCTGATACCATCTTAAAGTCTCTGCCACTACACCGAAACTACAAAGTTGTGTTGACGGTTGAGGGATATAATTTACTCTTGACAATCCATAATAATCCTTGCTTGAAATGTGAATGATAAAGAATGAATTAAGAAATTTCATGGTGGATGATCTGTGAGAAATAGGTCTACAAGGTAGCTGTTAAAAGCTCATTCAATATGGAAAATGAAATTCTAAATATGCAATCTACCTTTGATGTTTGTTTCTAATTGGGGAAGCTATTCGGAACAGATCTAAGGTTATTAAGTGCACTGAAGGTTATCATCAACGGCAATCACTATTTAGCAATGATGCTAATTTCCAGAGATGAATTTATTTGCTTAATATTTGAATAGATGGAAGAATTATATCAGATATAATTTAGTATGAAGGTTAGTAGATGAGGGGAAAAAGTCGTGATATTTGCAACTTGGTCTTGGCGTTTATCCTATGTTTGACAAGTCATTTTTTAGAAATTCAAATAATTTACAGTTGTGTTTTTAATTCGTTCTCTGCGAATTATATAAGCTCCATATATCTAGCTTTTTGTTTTTATCAGAATATTTCTCAGGCCTAATAAGTGTCCTTTATTTGCAGAAACCTTGTGACAGATGCACATGCCTCTGATGTATATAAATGTCTGCATTCCCAGATTTTGCCCATGATTTTCTTGTCGACCGTTCATTGTGATGAGATCAAGTAAATCAATCTCTTCGAAGTTCTGAGATCCATTAAAAGAGGTTTTTTGTTCTCTGAAACGAAAAGGATTTTTTGTTTTAGAATTGGTTTTAGATGTGGCAAAACTCAATCTAGCGGAGCCATGTATTTTTCTTTTGTTGTGTATAGTGCATTAGTGGCATTCTGCTGTAGTGAAGAAGCAAGTTCATTCTTTTCTAAGTTCACCTTTTGGGGCTGTTTGGTTGTTTTCTAATAACTAGTATGGTGCACGTGCAACACATGTGTGACCATTTTCATGTTTATACGTAGGCTATAAGCACGCATTGCAATGATAATTTTATGTATCTAATGTATAATTTTATTATATAATAGCATTTTAAATTAGTTTGATTTGCATTAACACTTTATTAGATATCAAATTAGTTTTTCCAATCATAAAATTTATACATTCTATTTAGGGTAAATTTTACAAATGTCTCAGGATAAAGCCCTTAAATTTTTAAAATGGTTCTTAGAAAACCATATTCAAACTCTAAAAGCGTGAAACACAATTGTCATTGGCAAAAATATCATTCTGCATAATTTTACTCATATGTGAAAGAATACAAAGTAAGGATTAATGCTATTAAGAAGGATTTTGTGAAAATTGTTGAAAATTTAAGGGGATTGAAATCGCCAAACCTCTTGGGTTTTTTTTTATTTTTTATTTTTTTTTGGGGGGGAATGCCCAAATTTAAGGGGTTTTCTAAAAGGCTAAAAAAGCACTTAAATACCTTATATTTTCATCTTCCTTAATCTTATACACCCCAAATTGTAAAAAGTTTGCACTCACATACCCAACTTTGTTTAAACATGGCAAATTAGTATATCATGTTACTTGAATGTCTAAATATTCGCATGTGCTACTCACATGTCAATTATGGCTTTGTTTTACCCTAATTGATTGTTTTATTTACATTTTTACCTACATTGCTACTGTGGGAGGAGGCTAATTTCAGCCAAGGGTAATTTGATCTTTTCCCTAAAAAATTAACTCTATTTAGAAATTTTAATGGAAAAAATTGGTATCCTTAATATATATATTTCTCCTTCATTACCTTGTTCTTGATCTAAATTGAAGTTGAGCTATGATTTCTTCATTACCTTGTTCTTGATCTAAATTGAAGTTGAGCTATGATTTAATTGTTTGCAAGAAACAACATTGGTAAAAAAGAAACTTCTTGATCTAAATTGAAGTTGAGCTATGATTTAATTGTTTGCAAGAAACAACATTGGTAAAAAAGAAACTTATAACATGGGTTAAGAAATCTTAGTTAGTTGATAACTTGTTTTGATAAATTCAAAGAGATGTATGGGCTAATTCTTCTCCTCTCATGGCCATGCCATTCATTAGCCTTTTGAGGTGATACTTTAAGGTTTCGAATATTATTATTAATTCATTATTCACATAATTTTACTAAACTAACAGCCAATTTAGTAATGAAAGTATTCTTGACTTGCTAGTGTGCCCAAAAACTTATGATATGAGTAGATATATGTAAAAAAATAGGCTTATATCTCTCCTCTCATTAACTAGTTATTGATCTAGATCGACATTCACAATAGTCTAATGGATTGCAATAAACAACATTAACATAGAAGAGAATTTTTTTTAATAAACCTAATAACTCAAGTTTAAAAATTTCTTACTTAGCAAATAACTTATTCTAATTTGTTTTTTAAATGCTAGTTTATTGACTCAAGATTTATAATTAATTAGTTTATTGCATAATTTCACTGAACGAATAACTACTTTTAGTTTCATGAATTTCAATAAAAATGTTATGATATAAGAACTAAGAAGCTAAAATATATCGCCAATGCAAGAGATCAAATCATTCTTCCTCAATCAAATCAACATTTAGTTTCAAAGATTAAACAACAAATCAAATTCTTCTAATAAAAAATTATAACAAAGATAAAAAAGATGAATAGATTTGCGACCTTGTAAAATTGTCAATATACTCTTTTATTTTTTATTTTTCTTTTCATCATTCAATTTTATTCCACCAACATTTTCAATGAAACTTATATGAATATGTCGTAATTATATTAAATTGACTTAGTTATTACTTAAATTATTAAATTAATTATAATTAATTTACTAATATAGAATAATTTTAGTCTCAAACTGATAAGCTACATAATTAAGATAGGAGTTTCTTTTTGCTCCTTTAATTCAATGCACATAATCAGTTAAAGAATCAGTAAAAAGCTCATAGTTAATAAAATATCGCATGATTATAGTTTGAAAACAAAATAAAATGCGAAAATGTATAGAAACTTTAATTATTATTTATTAAACGAATCATTTATTTTTACATCATCTCCAAAAAAAGGGGCAAAAAATAATTGAACACCTTAGATCTCAGTCTGTAGCAATGTTGATCATGAAAAGAACATGAAAATTATAAAGATTGTAGAGAAAGTGAGCTCGAGAATGCCCAAGATGCAAGTAGCAAAGAGAGCTAGATTTGGCTCTTTTCTTCTCAATCTAAATTTTAATTACGAATTGGAATGTTGATCAGAGAAATTTGATAAAATTTTATTGTTATTTATAGTTATTTGGTAGGAGAGGAATAGTTGTAACATCTTTTTATCATTAGTGCACGTAAAGTTACGTTAGTGTACCATGAGTTAGTGGAGGAGTGTTATGAATGAGTGGTTATTTGAAAATTAATAGCAATTAATTGGGAGGTTATGAAAAATTGAGCATGTATGTATGCATGGATGTATGCATGGATGAGCTGTTGAGATTTTTAGATCTTGCAAAAACCCTAAAAAAAATCACCAAACGCAGCAAATAAAATCACACAAGATTTAACGTGGAAAACCCACAACAGGGAAAAACCACGAGATCAAAATCAATCAACTATCACCTTCAAATTACAATCTTTTGCACGGACAAAGATTGTCAAACTCTCTCTCACTCTTTCTCTCTACACTTCTTCTTCTTCTCCTTCTTCTTCTAACAATAGAAGGATATATATAGAGAAACCAAAACCCTATCTCTAGCCTAACTTCCTAATTAGAATAAGATTCAAACTCCCAATTATGATGGAATCCAAACTCCTAATCATGATAGATCCCTAACTTTATCTAATTCTCATGAAGTTATACAAAGAATTAAAAACTCTATCCTAACTTAGAGTTTGAGTAGATACCCAACACATTTGTCTCCTATTATAAGTTAACCATGCTCATTTTTCTAGTACTTCTACCTTTCCTTTGTTTGGACATGTTAATATTTTGTTTCGTGGAGAATTATTGAATACATCCCTCGTCTCCAGAACGCTTATGCAGATGCACTGGCAGCACTAACGGTATCACTTGCGCAGCCTCCCGAAACTGAGTTGTTAGTCACAGTGAGGACGCATCAGCTCTACATACCCATATACGATATGGATATTGAAGAGGAAGATGATAGAGACATAAGCGCCAAGGAGGTGAATTCAACTTCAGAAAAACTCACTCTCTTTTTCTTGTTCTTCACCTCTCCCTTGTGGACAAGAGTCTGAGAAGAGCAATCTGCACCATTAACGGATCACCCATCTAAATAGCAAATATAATTGCTATTCTTTCTCCCTCGCAAAATCAAATCGCCCTCTATACACATTGCACCACTCCTCTTCACCCACATACTGGTACCCACGTGATGCCATCTCACCCAACGAAATTAAATTAGCACCACATGTCGACACATATCTCACATGATGAAAAAGTTCGACCTTCCCAGTGTGAAGCTTGAGGCAAACACTTTCAACACCTTCAACCTTCATCTTCTTGTTGTTTCCAACAATCACGTCGTCAAATTCTTCATCTGTCTTCAATGTGTTAAAATAATTTCTGTCGTTGCAAACGTGCATAGAGGCTGCAGAATCTAACACCCAAGTGTTACTCGCATCAGTACTTGCACTCTGTATCAATAAAACCACATCTTCATCACACACAACCACTAAGGAGTCCGTCTTCTTCCCATTTTCTTAAAGCTTCATCTGTCTAATACTCTTCAAATCATCATACATCTGGGAACATCTAAACTGAATGTTACCATTCTCTCCGCAATAATAGCACTCCTTTTCGCTGTCGTCTCGGGCCCGAGATTTTAACCTTCCTTGATAACTGTCACATCTACTCCTCCCTCGATTAGAACCTTCAAAAGCTAGTGCACTCTCACCACTATTAGATGTGCTCTCCTTTCCCATCATTCTTTCATTCTCACGTAGGAGTGCTGTCACATCGTAGAACTTCAAAGTCTGGTTCCCTGTAATTATCGTCTGAACTAACGGTTTGTACGACTTCGACAAGGAAGACAATAGGAGTAGCATCTACTCTTCTTCTTTAATCTCCTCATCAATATTTATAAGTTGGCAAACTAGCTGATTAAAGACATTGATGTGGTATTGAATTGTAGTATCTTCTTCCATCTTTAACGAATAAAGCTCCATCCTCAAACACAATCGGTTGGTCATCGACTTCGATGCATAAATCCCCTCGAGCCTTTTCCACAGCCCCCTTGGTGTGGTCTCTTGCATAACATTGTACTTGATCTCGGGGGCGAGTGCCAAACGAATTGTGCTAACCGCCCTCTTTTGCATGGATCTCCATTCAGCATCCTTCAATCCTTCAGGTTTCTTCTCCTTTAAAGCTTGATCAACACCCTGCTACACAAGAATATCTTAAAACGTGCACTGTCATACTATAAAATTTATCTTGCCATTGAATAGCGGAACATCAAACTTCGGACCCGAAGAAGTCATCATCCTCTAACCACGATCAAAATTCAAATCAGTTCCTGTAGAGATTGAATTTGATAAAACCAACGTTAAAAACAAACTCAGCACGTCGAAAAACCTTAGAAACGACTCCTGGATCACCGAAATCCGCCTCCAAATCCTCGATCAAAAGACAAATCAACCTCAACCGTCGGATCTGTCACCGCTCCAGTACTGCTGCTTCAGTATCTTGAACAGTGCGTCACCGTGAATAGTTCCGTTGCTACAGTACCGCGGTGAACAGTGCTGTTACTACAGTTCCGTTGCCACTAATGTCGTTGCAAATCTCGAATCTCCATGAACCGTCGAACCCCGCTCTGATACCACTTGTTGGGATGTTTAGATCTCGCAAAAACCCAAAAAAATCACCAAACGCAACAAATAAAATCACACAAGATTTAACGTGGAAAACCCTCAACATCAAAAAACCACAGAACCAAAATCAATCCACTATCACCTTTAAATTATAATCTTTTGCACGGACAAAGACTGTCAAACCCTCTCTCACTCTTTCTCTCTACACTTCTTCTTCTTTTTCTTCTAACAATAGAATAATATATAGAGAGAAATCAAAACCCTATCTCTAACCTAATTTCCTAATTAGAATAAGATTCAAACTCCAAATCATGATGGAACCAAACTCCTAATCATGATAGATCTCTAACCTTATCTAATTCTCATGAAGTTATACAAAGAATTAAAAACTCTATCCTAACTTGGAGTTTGAGTAGATACCCAACATGTGCAAGCAATGGGGAGGTTATAAAAAAATTGAGCATGTATGTATGAACGGATGTACTGGAAGGCATTTTGGGTGAAAATGTTTTAACATAGCAACTCACTTTTATAAAAGTATTATATTAAATGTATCAGGGAAAAAAACATCTCTTTTTAGAAAACACAACTTACTATTTGTTTGGCCAAAAAACTAATGAATGGAAATGAGTTTTGGATGGAATGAATAAAAACGAGAGTCTAGATTTTAGGAAAATGTTTTGAGATCAGAATTATTTCTGCCCAATTTAATCAGCAATAAAATACTGCCAACTTTTGGCATTAAAATTGCAAAAACAATGGTTTCTAAGCCATTTTAGATCCCATTGCTGAGAATCGTGTCCCTAAGGAATGAATGGTGTTTTCTCTTGTTTGAGGAAATCAATTTCTCATAATTCTAAGGAAACCAAAACATCAGATTAAGAGAGATTTATTAGAAACTAATTTCTTACACGGACACCTCACAATTTCCCTTCCTTCTCTTTGGTTTCCAAAATGAACTGCACAGAACGGTCCAAAGTACAAACTTGTTAGTTATGGCTCAAAAGATGGTCATTTTACTGTCGTATTTCATCTCTTCACCCCAAAAAAAATCATTTCATCACTATAAGCTATAGTTCGAGCCACATATTTTGCTCACCTACACTTTGCCACCCTAACAACAACAAACAACATTAAGGCATTGAGTTTAATGCTTTTGGTTCCATTCCCTCCTCCATGACCGCCAACTTCATGAACTCCCAAATCTGTGACATGCACTCACCAGCATCCCTTCGGTTTGAGTACAAGTGTCACTTTATGATTGGACGAAAGAGCTTTCATTGGATAGCATAGTTAGGTTCCCTTCATCTTTTATGAACTTACATAAGCCACTATATTATATATGGAGGTGACTTTAATTGGTTTTTATTTTGAGGTGATCATTAATTGGAGGAAAATGGGGAGAGTATGCTGCTCAGGGGATGATGATGCCGTGAGCTTTATCCTGATTATTATCCTACTCATCATGTTCTTGCTCCTCTGCAGCCAGCCTCAGCCTAGGAGAAGGCTTGCCGTCTACCATTGCTCTTGAAGAGCCAATAGCTGTAGTTAGTTTTAATGGTGAGTTGACTTGAAATTCTGACGTATTCCCTCTTTCCTTTTTTTTTTAAAGGGTCAAACTGCAGAATTGCGGATAGAACCTCTGTAGTATCCGGTTTTGAACTCACTACCCCTAGTTCCATTGTTGCAAATAGACCCCCTGAGTAAATTTTTTTTTTTTTGAATTTTTTATCTTGTAAGAAGGAGAAGGGTTTTTTTATCTTAAAAATAGACCCTCTGAAGATAAAAGAGGAAACAAATTCGATGCGAGGGTCTATCTGCAACAACAAAACTAAGGGGATACTATTGGGAGCCAATTGACCCTCTTTAAAGCCTCTTTCAATATTACATTAAAACTCATATCCTGTTATGGGATTAAAAGTTATATTTTTATGCTTTAACATGACTTCGCCTTTTATTGTCTGCTCTAAATGTGTGCTCGTTTGCATTATTTATTTAATTTTTTTTGGGGTATAATTTTAAAAAATTGACTAACACACTTAATAGTTGTAGTGGTGGCAGCTTTGAATTGGGATCCTCTTTCACAGAATTTTGACAATGACAATGTTCACTTTCTCTCCTTCTATCATTTAGCTGCATAGCATTAGATTGATATATTATTTTTCTATGCAGGTGTGAGTCAGTCAACAGAAGAAAGAGATCATGAGACGGCCTATGAAAATTTCTCAAAGAGAGTTGCTATCTTGCACTCAACCGTTGATTATATGTTTGATATTTTAAGTTTTGTTTATAGTGGATTTTGGACGCAATGTTTCAATACCTGAATCAAATGATTTGATTTCCCTCTGTCTTTAAGACAATTTTTGCCTCAGAATCTGTAAGGTTTAATTAGCACAAATTTGTCTTCCAAGATAATTCAGGTCCAGAATGTTCTCTAATGGTTACTATCTGCAAGACAATAAATCATTCTGAAACTTCATGAGCATTGAGATAAAAAGAGATTACATCTATAGAGGGTGAAAGATGCAGTTTCCTGCAATTATATTCACTGTAGTTTTCTGCACTTACAATCAACTCCATTCATGCAGGTTTTCAAACTGCATATCTGGAGATTCTACAGTTTTCTAAACTGTAATTCTGCATTCGAACTGCGATAAACTGTATTTAATGTAGATTTTAACTATATTTTTTCTGCACTTTAAACTTAATTGTAATCATGCATATAATCCTTTCAAATAAATTGAAAATTTCAATATTATGTAGTTACCGGTTCTTTCGAATAGCTTAGTTGAAACTTTTGTAAGCCCAATTTCCAGAATTTCCTTAATTTTCTCTCCTTAGCCATGAAATAACTATCTAATACCATGAATCTTACGCATAATGAGGAGTTATTATAGTAAAACACACTCAAGTCCAGTTTCTCTCTGCAAAGCAAAGAGATTTTAAGGTTTATAAAGTTAATTGCTCTTGATTCTATTGATGAGAAATTATTTGATGTTCTGAATGAATACATCTCAGTAGAAGAGAGAAAAACGTGACAAATCTCGGATAATTTTTGGATGACGTTGCAAAATCTGCAACAAGAAATTTTTTTCTTCGATGACCAGACACATGATAACGATTACCAAAGACTTCCGTCTATTTGAGAGGACTAAATTTTCTTTCAAGACCAGGATTGAACTTAGCACAAATTAAGAAGCTAATGACCACAAAAATACAGATTTGAAGTCTGATATACATGTAGCTTGCTCATTTATTATTCTAAATGTAAATATAATATAATGACGATATTATACCCTCAAAAGTCAAGAAGAAGTTTTAAATAGGAACTCTAGAAAGAGTTTGTTTGTTATAATATAATATAATTCCACGATCCAAACCTATTTACTAAGGGGGTGTTTGTTTTGCTTTTTTTTTGGGATATGATAGTTTTGGGATGTAAAAAGTGCTTTTTTGTGGTTTTAAAAATCCATAACTTTGTTTGTTTCACTTTTTTTTTGGGATATTGAATCCCTAAATTATAAAACAATAATATTTTATTAGGATTTGTGAAATCCTCTCTCTTGTTTCCATCTTTTTTTTGGGATATAAGGTTTTAGAAATCGATAACTTTGTTTGTTTCAAAACCAATTTTGGGATATCAAATCCCAAAATATTAAAAACTATTATATTTAGGCATTTGTGAAATTCTACACTTGAGAGAGGATGTGGGTTGGATATTGATGTATTAATGCTTATAATATAAGATTAATATAAGATTAATATATTATATATAATATTATAATAATATAATATTTAATATAATACATCTATATATATATATATAAAATTTAATATATATATATAATAATATATATATATATATATATATATTGTATTATATATATATATATTATATATATATTATAGTTATATATAAGTTATATAATATATATATATGTAATATATAATATATATAATATATATATTATATATATAGATATTAATATATATATTATATATATAGATATATTATTATATTATATATAATATATAATTATATATAATATAATTATACAAGATCTTATATATTATATATGCACTGTTCGCACTTGCTGTAGTAAATTACTGTAGCATATATTATAATATATTATATAATTTATAATATATATATATATAATATGTCCATATATAATATTATAGTTATTTATATATATAATATAAATATATCATAATATATATATATATACTATAATATTAATATGAATATATATTATGATATCATACAAATATTATATAGTTATATATCACTGTCCATGGCTTGTAGTAAAATTACGTGAGATATTATTATATATATATTAAACTATATATATAATATAAATGTATATATAATATTATACTGATTATATATATAATATTTAAATATATCATATAATATATATATATAATATATATTATAATATAATATATATATCATTATAGTATAATATATAATTTTATATTAAAATATAATATATATATATATAATATATTTTATATAATATATAATTTGTATATATAATATTCATATTTTATATATATAATAGTAAATATTCATCATAATCATATATATTATTAAATAATATATATATCATATATATAATATATAATTTTTATATATATTAATATTATATTATATATATATATTATTATATATTATATAATATAATTATAATTATATAATATATATATATATATAGATATATATATATATATATATAATATTATTATATAATATTAAACATATTAATATATATATTATTATATTATATATATATATATATATATATTTATATATATATATTAATATTATATATATATATATACTATATATTATATACATTATATCCTATATATTATATATATATATTAGATATACTATACATTATATTTATATATCAATGTGCATGCTGTAGTAAATGTTCTTAGTAAATTATGTAGCATATATCTATTATATTAAATTATTTATATTATATATATATATAATATAAATTATATAAATTATATAAAATAATATATAATTGATATATTATAATATATATTATATATTATATATAAAATATATAATATATCTATAATATTATATATATATATATTATATTATATAATATATGTTATTAAAATTTTATATAATATTATAATATATAATTTATAGTATTCCAAATCCCAAAATATTGATGAAACAAACAAAATATTACAAGTTTTAGCATTCCAAATCCCAAAATATTGTTGAAACAAACACAACCCCATTTATGGATTTCAAATCCTAAAAGCCACATCATTTATGGATTTCAAATCCCATTTTGAAATCCCAAAAAAAAAATCAAAACAAACACCCCCTAAGGGGATCTTTGGTTCAATTTCTATAAATTAATGGAAAAGGAAAACATCATATTGACTTTCACGCCCTCTCCAAAGAGTACGTGCATGACGCTATAATCCGAACTAAATCTTCTTCAATATCACATGTCCATTAGGTTGCGTTTGGATTCGAGGATTTGATTTCAAATTTCAGAATTGAATTCTGAAATTTGAAATCCAGAATTTCAAATTCAATTCCTTCGTTTGGGAAACATCCAAATTTGAATTCCAGAATTCAATTTGAAATTCAATTCCTTCGTTTGGGAAACATCCAAATTTGAATTCCAGAATTCAATTTGAAATTCATGTTTGACAAACTTCAGAATTTCAATTTTAAAATTTTCAATTGAGTTCTTTGCCAACTAGTAGAATTCTAGTTTCTAAATTAAAATTGTAGCTTAAAGATAATTTAGAAATAAAATACTCAAATTACATAAGGTTTGCATCGAAATTAGTGGAAATAAATGTCTCAAATAGTATATCACATATCCAACTAACTTTAACATCTAGATAAAATACCTTAGAATCTCAAATGCAGTAATGCCAATACTTAACTTAATAATCACCATAAAAATAACCGATATCATTCATCAATAAAACTTTGTAAACTCATCCACCACTAACCAAAACAATAAATAAAGTAGAAACTTTAAATATTGCATATAACAATTCAACAAACTAGAGATCCAAAATATCCAACAAATACAAACCAACAAAAGTTAATATTTCGCCATTACACAGTGTCATGCTTAAGTTGCTCTTATACTAGTTTCTTTAAGATTTTTACATCTGATTCAAATGAGAGTTTCTTTCTAATGCTTATACACTTTCACTTTGTATTTCTTTTGTAGATTCCTCCACTCGGTTCAGAAAGTCTTGCTTTGCGAATTCTTGAATCACCTGAAACAATAACAAGAAGACCAAATCAGCTCCATTTTTAAAGACCGTGCAGACTTGCAATATAAAAGAAACTTGTTCTATTTAGATTGCAACATAAAGAGTTGTATACATAACTTGCAGAGCATTAAAGAACCAAATCACTTTCAAGTTTCTACTAAAGATGATGTAAGGATTGTTGGCCTCTTTGTTTTGATGATGTTTAACAAACAATTTATCATTAATATTGTTTGTCTAGCGTTTGTGTATTTCTATTTATTATAGACAAACAATGTGTTGGAGGATGGATGAAATTGTACCACAACGATCATATCCAATGGAGGTTGGCGGAATCGTGGAGTGAAGCCATGCAATTCAAGTTAAAGATCCAAGTTCATGCTTCATCCAAGTATACCAAGTCAAGCTTATTGAAGATCAAGATTGCTTGGGTAACATTTAGTTTAGGTGTTGTATTATGTGTGTTGGTACTTTAATCTCAATCATATATACACACACATTATATTGGTTTTTATGTATATATATATAGTTATATATATACACATTATAGTTTTGATTTCTATGTATATATAGTTATATATATACATACATGTTTTGGTTTTATAGTTTTCAAGTTTTAATATGAAACAATTGAATATAATTAAAAATACATTTCTTGTTTCATACTTATATGCATATATATGATTTCATCAATATCAAATTTATTTAGTTCAATAAAATTATATTTATTATTTTTGAAAAGTCTGCAAAATATTCAATTTTGTGAAAATATTGTATTCTCAGTTTTTGGACTTAACAATAATCATATACATCTTTTATTAAGTTTACAAAATTATTTTGTAATGTTTCAAAATATGGTTAAGCTAAAATGTCAAAACTCATGTGTTTACATTTTCATGTTTTGGACTATTTTGTAAAATAATAATATTTTTTATTTGTGAGATTCTTTTTGAAAACCAGTTTTTATAGTATGTTTATTATCATGTCTACAATCATTTCCTAAAGTTTTATATTTTTCTGAATTTATTCGATATTTTTAAACCATGTTTTAAGTTGACATGTACTGTTTAAAATAGGCTATGTGCATGTCTTGAGTCGACTCATGAACAGTGCTGAGTCGACTCATAAACTGTTGTGTAGTTTTTATTTTGTTTCTGACGAGTCGACTCATAACATCATGAGTCGACCCATCAGGTTGAGTCGACTCATGCCTGTCATAAGTCGAATCACAAATTGTGCTGAAAATGTATTTTGTTTTTGCTGAGTCGACCCATGACTTCATGAGTCGACCCATGCATGATGAGTCGACTCATGATTTTTATGAGTCGACCCATAAGTTGATTTTTAGCCTATAACGGCTACTTATGAGTCGACTCATGAACAGTACCGAGTCGACTCATAACACTGTAACAGCTATATTTTCAGACTGTACTGTTTTTAGGTTTTTGGTCTTTTTGCCTTGTTTTCTCTTAGCTTTGGGGTTCCTATAAATACCCCCACAAATCCTCAGTTCTACATATAACTCAAGATAATGTTTTAAGAAGGTTTAACAAGGGTTTAAAGTTTTGTTTAGTGTTTGTTTAAAAAACTTTTAAGCAATTGAAAGTTTGTTTTGTGAAAACAATTTCACAAGAGCTTGAGGAAGATCATCCATCGGTGTTTGAGCATCCAACTCTTATCCCTCTCTCTCTTGTTATTATAGAAAAGTTTTTCTAAACTCTATTTCTAGCTATTTATTATTTTATTCATAATTTTCATAAGCTAGATTTAAATTGAGTTTGGTTTGATTTAATTTATCTCTTTGTTCACACACACCCTATTGAGCTTATTGTATTTACATTCATAGTATAATTTAGGGTTGTGGGTTTGTGACTTAGAGTGTGAGCTTTTATTGTGTTCTCATCCATATTAGAGAACAATCATTTGTTGTATTGTGCTTATTGTGAGATTCACTTTGTATTACACTTGTACACCGAGAGGAGTGTGTGGTGAGAGACGAGGTCGTCCCAAGAGGAGTGCAGTAGGTGGTAATGCCTAGAGGTAGGTTATAATTCCTAACACTTGAGGGAGACACGGACTAGAGACCAACACTTGAGAGGGTGTAAAGTGGGATTTTGCAAGAGTGTGAGATTGTAAAGTTTTCGGTTAGCTAAAAAACCGAGTGTAAGGTGTAAACGTTATTCGGTTGACCGTAGAAAACCCTGTTGTGATAGTGGATTTCTCCCCGGGAGTGGGGAGCGGAGACGGAGGACGGAAGGTCCGAACTCCGTGATCATATTATGTGTTAGCATTGCTTATATTGCCCTATCACAATTGTATCTTTAGTTTAGATTGTTTACCCTTGTGTTGTTTATATATCCTTATATATATTTCACCATATAGGATATATCTCTTTGTTCATATTGTTTATTCTTGATTATAACATATTGTATATCTATCTTGCAAGAATAATTTGATAATAAGTTTTTAATTGGCATTTAAATCGGATTACATTAGCATAAGACCCTAATCACCCTCTCTAGGGTCTAACAAGGATGTCGAGAACAATACGTTTGCTGGTTTTACAAATTATGTTGTTAAAAACTTTAGATCATAAGCAATATTAACTAAAACAGAATCCATGGCTAGTCCGTCAGATCTGGCAACCAATATTCTCATAGCTGTTAAGTTTAGAATATACAACCAACACATAGGAGATATATTGGCTCAAGCTGCTCCAGGGTAAATTTAAACGAGCGTAGGCGAATGGTGATTCATTGCTAACGAGGATCAAATTAACATGAGATACTCTTCCAGAGCTGGTATGAATATAGAGTCAAGTGATTCACTTAGTATTAGGTCACAGTTGTTATTACAATAATTTTACCCCTTTTCTTGTAAGTTCCACGAGAGGAATCAAAGAATTTCTCTAATTGTTAATCAGTTTAGTACTTTCATGTGTTCTTGTTTGTTTGTCAGTTTGAGTAATTTTGTGTTATGATGTACAATTCCATTGAGCTCTTCATTACAAGTACAATTTTTCCTTCTCCTTCCTATCTAGTGAAACTTTGTGTTCATGATGATTCTTCATAAGTACTTCGAAACTAACACAGCAAACAAAGAGCAACTTTCAGGTTCAAATACAACGTAACAAGCTAAAATTACACAAAAATAACTCAAAAGAGCTAAAACTAAAGAGGAAGAGTGAGAAAAATTGAACCGGGGTGACTTCAGCTGAGGAAACCTAAATAACAACAACAACCCCAATCAGAAACAACCTAGCTCTATATCTCCAGCTCATCTTCTTCAAAAAAACTTCGAATCAAAGAAGCCCTAGAATCGAATACTAGAGAAAAACCCGGAGAATCTCCAAAATCTCTCTTTGCTGGAGACAAACCCTAGATTCAACCCCAGCGAACCCATAGCCAACAGCGATCTCGGATCTGCTAAACCTGCTTCCCTGGCCTCGCCAATCGAACCTCCAGTAGCATGTTGATGATATCGTTGAGAATAAAGTTTGAATCTAGGATCAAGGGCATCGATGAAACTGGAGATAGAGGATCGGAGGATCTCACCGTTGTATTGTCGTCGTCACCGGAGGTGAGATTAGTGCTTACGAGTCGTCGTCGTTTGGAGCGTCATCTCCGGTTGGATCATCATCGCCGGTTGGATCTACGAGCTAGGGTTTGACGGAAGTGGGGGTAGAGAGAGAGAGATCGCGGGTCGAGAAAAGAAACAGATCGCGGGTTGAGAAAACAAAAAAGCGGAATTGTAAATGACAGGGTATCCATAGGGATTTAGAATTCTGAGTGTATTATAGGTTTAAAAGGTTAATGGATTTGGCCTAATATCTGATATTCAAATTCTTTTGAATCCAAACAATGTAATTAGGCCAATTACGATATTTAAAATAAAATTCTGATTACCAAACATGCTCTTAGGGTTAACAAATGAACATGGTTAGGGTCTCTCCCCTTATCACTACTATGGAAAAAATGACTTCTAACATGTTCAACCAATCACGAGCTAACATCCATCATCCCACAATGATCATTTATCATCAAGTATGAAAGCAATCTCTTTCCTACCTCATATATAACAATCTCTCAAAAAACATAGATATGAAAATATTGTGCACCATCTTCTTCTACATTCATATCTTTCAATTGCAATCTCTCAAAAAACATAGATATGAAAATATTGTGCACCATCTTCTTCTACATTCATATCTTTCAATTCAGATCATTTTTTAGAGCATCGTCTTGGGTGTTAGAAAGGGTATTTGGCACAGAATAAGCTCTGGAACCGTGATGCAGATCTTTGAGTGCTGCCAGCTAGGTCATAGGAGTTTGCACCACATCGAAGAGGGAGAATTTCTACGTAGCATCATATTTATATCAATAGATATCACTACATTCATACAAGTTCTGCCACTTGAATCCTATCACGTATGCATCCCCTTTATTCTTTGGACTAACGGGTGTAATAGCGATGAATCATCAAATTTAAGGAATTTTATGATGAAATAATCTCATATTGACTAAAAAATTAAACAGAGAGAGAGAGAGAGAGAGAGAGAGAGAGAGAGAGAGAGAGAGAGAGAGAGAGAGAGAGAGGAAATCTTGAATCATTTGTTCACACACAACCTATTGAGCTTATTGTATTTACATTCATAGTATAATTTGGGATTCTGGGTTTGTGACTTAGAGTGTGAGTTTTCATTATATTCTCATCCATATTAGATGATGCGGCATAAACATGTACCAAAAAGGTTACAAGTGCACAACCGTGTCAAGTTATAGTATTTAAGGACTTAGAGTGTGAGTTTTCATTATATTCTCATCCATATTAGATGATGCGGCATAAACATGTACCAAAAAGGTTACAAGTGCACAACCGTGTCAAGTTATAGTATTTAAGATATCGATCCCACGAGGAAGGTGTTTTGTAGGAGAAAATATGAAATCGGTTCTTATGTTGTGTGCGTGACAAGTAGGAGTGATAAGAGAGTGGATGTGACAAAGAATGAGTGTGATCAATAAGGCAAGAAGAAAAAAAATGAATAAAATCAAGAAACAAATAAAAAAATCAAGAATGAAGAACAAAATTCTAGAATAAAAGAAAATGTAAGAAATTAAAGATGATGGATTCAATTATAGATATGTGTAATCTAAAATTGAACCCACTTCTTAGAAAATGGTGATTCCCTAGAGGGTTCTAGCCTAAAGGCGAATCAAACAAAATAAAAATAAACAAAAAGAAAAACTAAACCCAAGAGGGTTCTAGCCTCAAGGTGAATAGTATAAGAAATTAAAATCTAACTACAAAATAAATTGCAAAATCTAAACTACAAAATAAAATTGCAAGAATTAAATGCAAGAAAATAAATCTATTCTATAAGCATGAAATAAATCTAAGGCAAGAGGGTTCTAGCCTCTTGGCTATTTAACAAGAAAATAAAATCTAAACTACAAGCATAGAAATAAATCTACACTAATAAGCAATAAAAGAGAAAAAGAAAAGAAATGCAAACCTTCAAATAATTCTCCATCTTCATCTTCATCTTCATCATCCAACAAAGAGAAGAAGAGAAAAATTTAAAGTGGTGAAAAAATTATTATTATTAATTGCAACTAAAGTTACAATTTTGGAAGGCCTTCTCAATTAAGAGTAGCCCTCCTCTCCAAAAGGAGTTTACAAAATTTTCACACCTCTAACCCCTCACTCTCTACCCCTATTTATAGTAAACATCAGTGAATGAGAGCCATTGGATCAAACTTGAGCCCCAAGACAAGCAAAATCAGCCATTGACGCGCGCTACAGTAATCTGGTATCGATGCAGGCATCGATGCAGGTATCGATGCCAGCATCGATGCCCACATCGATACCCACTATATCCAAATTCTGATTTCACGGATAGCTTCGTCTCGTCGAGATAGGCGATTTTCATATATTATATGTTAAATTCCGCCTTCCGGATTAGGAGATATCGTCGTTTCTTTGTGGCCAACCATTTTGAATATGATTTCTTTTCATATTGGATTTTTGATTTTCTCCGGCTTCTACAGGCTACACGACTTGATTCTGGGCTTTTGGATAATTTGGAAATTGATTTTCCAATGTGCTTCTTTGCTTCATTTCTTCATTTAATCAATGGGTTTTTGTTGAGAGATGAGAGTTTGAGATTTATTCTTCATTAACCTGCAATTAAAAGATAAAAATAATTATTAGTGGTATATTTATTCATATAAAATAGATAATGAGGGTATAAAATTATAATAAAATATGATTATCAAATACCCCCACACCTAAACTTTTGCTAGTCCTCTAGCAAAGAAAATAAAAAGAAAATCCTAACTCACTTTCGCAGGAATCGCGGTTGTATTTAGCGCATACAACAAGCCTTTAAACCCCTAGGTTACCCTAGTGGACGAGTTGTAGTCTCGTGAGGGTTTGCAGTGAATATACCCACAAAATTCGGTCAACTTGCCAAGTTAAAGAAGTCAGTAAATAACTAAATTCACTTGATAACTTTTAGATAATCTAATTGGAGCCAGTTATCACTCAAGAAAACATTTTTATATATAACTCTAAGGTATATTTTTAAGAAAATCTTCTCATTGTAGCAATACAAAACCAAGCCAAACTTAGAAATTTAATTTAAAAGTTTTGAAAAGAACATGCTAACTCTTTGTTTTAAATAATTTTCAAGTTGCTTGATTTAAAATATTTTCCAAGACCATATATACAACTATAAAACATTTATTAGTTTTTTTAACTCTTTCTTCCTTGGTGATTTTTTCTACTTTAACGGGCTTTCTAAGTGACCATTTAACGAGTTTTGGGCCAATGGATCCCAACCCAAATGGGCTTAGGTCATTAAGTATGGAAATACTCCTTGGGCTTAATTACTCGGTCAGCTTAGGCTTTATAAGATAGAATCACCTTGAATTAAAGAGTTTTTTTTTCTTTTTGGTGCCCATTTTTCACACTCTTCTTTTGCAAATTTTTTTTTTATATGTATATATATTTTGAAAATATGTAAATCAAGACACTTTGAAAAAAAATTATTTTCAACTCTAAGTTAAGCATGCAAAAATTTCATTATTTTAAATAAAAGTCCAAGTTAAGGCTTAAGTAAAGTATACTACTTTGAAAATCATTTCTTAAGAAATTTATTTAGAGTTATCATAAAAGGTGAACTTAAGTAAATAACTAACTAGGGATTAGAAAATTTCAAATTTATCAAATAAATCAATTATTACATAACTCTATCAATTTGGCAAGTGACGATATTTTTAAAAAAAAAATTTTAAGAAAAAGGGGAAAAAAAACAAAAATGTAACTAAAAATGTAAAAAAAAAGAGAAAAAAATAACTAATTCCCACCCCCACACCTAAATTTTGCATTGTCCTCAATGCAAACTCTATGATGCATAAAGTAAAGCAGATAAGAAGTGAAGCACTTACATTTGGTCGGCTGATAAAAATCTGCAATTACCTTTGGTCTGAGGAGGAGGAAATCAAACATTTATTCTTTTCTTTTTTTCTTTTTTTTTTTACAACTGAACAAGAAACTCTCAAATGAGAGAAGAATAAATTCTTTTTATTATTCTGAAATAAACAAAATAAACAATGTAGAATAAAATATTCAACATGAAGAGTTCATGTTCTACATTGAATCCTACCTTATTGCTGAAAATTCTCCCACGGATTTTAAATAAATTCAACATGATATAATCAACAATGTGCTGAAATTCTAAGCATTCCGGGGTGTTCAATGATTTTTGTGGCAATGGAAGGTAGGTATTATTGGTGTCATGCATATTGGACTTAGATTCTTGATTTGTGAATGTTTGTTCTCTAACAACCAATTTTTCTTTAACAATTTTCTCAACCCCAAGATTCATGGTTGATGTGTAAAAATTTGGTTGTTGTTTATTTTCCAAAAATCTTAGTTCATCAAGAAAGAGTTTTTCAAAATTCAGTTCAAAGCAACAATTGTCCAACACAGTTTCTTTATTTTGACAAACCCGATCTGCTTCTCCTAATATTTTTAGCTCCTCACCGAAAATTTCCTCAAAACTTAGATCTGACTCTTCTTCTTCTTCCCTCGGTCTTTCCTGAATTGAATTATCAGGGGAAGAATGAATTGGAACAAGAATTTGGCTTAAAGGTGTTCTTTCCTGATTATCGACCTGTTTTCCTGACTGTAGTGCATTCATTTGAGTGTCCTTAGGATTGACCACGGGTTGACTCAGAATTTCTCCTTCCTCTACTTCACTTATGGCACTAGCTAGTTGATCAATATGGGTTTCTAATCTAGCTAGGGCTTGAGTGTTAGAGTTAAGTATGAGTTCGGTTGATTGCATAAAGGAGTTCATCGTGTAGGATGTTTGAGTTAACATATCCGTGGCTAGTGTGGAGGCCTTAATAATGATTTCAAAACCTTTTTCCAAAAAATTGAGACGTTCATCATGATCTGTATCAAGAGGAGTGTGAGTTACAACTTGATGATGAGGAGACTGATTTTGATGTGACAGATTGGGTTGTTGAAATTGTGGAATATATATATATATATATATATATATAAATATATATATATATATATATATTGTTCGCGGGAAAAATTGTTGCTTTCATTGAAGTCATTGCACTCTTTGGTAACAGTTTATCGGTTACAGAAAGATCCGGTCTTTTTATAAGATCCGGTTACAACGAGATCAAACGAAAAAGTTACAATCTTCCTTGTTTGTCGAACGAATCATGAGCTCCTGTTTTGCGGTCACTCGCTTTTGTGGGTTCTTTGCCTGCGCCGGGGTTAATCCGTGGACTACCGCGCGATCTAGATCTGGTCGGATCTAAATGGTATGACGGGTGTTATCTCACGAAGGAAATAACAGCCGGGGGTACTATTTCACCAAGGAAGTAATAGTCTTCTCGGGATCAAAAACCAAGTTTTGATTCGGAGTATTTCCGTATAGATCTCAGATCTGATCTCTCTCTCT